>NW_016690239.1:1447981-1720318 GCF_001604755.1 Lepidothrix coronata | reverse complement strand
AATCTGAGACTGAATTTCTAGTCTGAATTTGTCATTCTGTGGTAGAATGTCACAAATCCAAAACTATCTCATGAGAAAGTGACAAAAATGAGACGCAACAAAACAATACGTAGAGAAAGACAAAGGAAACTATCACATAATCAAATAAGAATGTAGTAATAAAAATTTGCATATATTAAGTTGCTATATGCACAATGAAACACAGAAATGCAGGTTATCTTTTCTAGCAGAGAGGGGAAAAGCACGTAATATTTCTTCTAAAATTTTGTAAGGTGTTATTATTTTTGTTGGTATAGGGTTACTAGAATATATCAGATCATTTAGAAGTCTTGCAGTTTCATTATGTGGTACTTTGACAGTTGCCTGTGCATTAATGGGAAGTACACTGTTTAATGATATGAATGTATTTAGAAAAGGCATGTATTCAGTTCTGTGGTGGTTTTATCTGTAGAAGTGTTTTCTTCCCTCAATGTGGAACATTTGCAAAAGGCATTAGACAGTCATTAGACATTTATTAGATAAATATATAAAGCTTCCAGTAAAGAATTTCAGTGTGATAAATAAAGGAAGTCTGGAAATCACATATTTCTGTCATAGATTCATTTATATCTGTAGTTTTTCCATCTGTGTATGTATCCTTAGTCACTTTACATATTTTGATTGTGCTTACCTCCAGTTAAAGTGGTAAAGAGTAAGGATACAGATGATGAATATTTATCTGAATTGATTTTCCTTTTTTGAGTATATAATTTTAATTTAATATATGGAAAGTTGAAGACATTGAAAAAAGCACTGCTTTTTGGTTTTTAAATTCCATTCACAGATTTTCTATACTGAATTTCTATAGATGGTATATTGAATTATTAACATTTCAGAATATTTGAAACAATCTTACTTTTTTGTTTTATAATTGTAGAAATTAGTGTATTGTTTTAGATGAGATAATCAAGATGTAAAATTACTCTGTTAAGATCTTTTAAATAGGAATTTGGAATAGTTAAAATTTGAGAATTTATTATCTCTATCCCCCTTCAGACCACTGTTTTTTCCAGATGTCTTTTACATAGTTGTTCTGGCAGTGGCTGACATGGGGAAGAAGTGTTGTCTGCCAGCTCATTCTTTTTTCTGAGTCTCTCAAGATGCAGCCAGAGAGTTTTGGCCAATGGCTCTCATGTCCAGGTGGAGGCCGATGATGAGCAGTGTTCCTCACCGGTCCTTCTTGGTACCGGTGCTCTTTAGTATCTTTATCAATATCAGACAGTGAGATCAAGTGCATCCTCACCAAATTGGCCAATGACACCAAGCTGAGAGGTGCAGTTGATACACCTGAGGGACAGGATGCCATCCAAAGGGAACTGGACTAGAGAAGTGGGCCCATGGGAGCCTCCTGAGATTCAGCTAGTCCAAGTGCAACCTCCTGCACCTGGGTCCAGGCAATCCTAGACAGGAAAGCTGAAAGAACTACTCACTGAAAGCGGTCCTGCTGAGTTGGGATTGCTGGTGATAAGTAGCTGGACATGAGCTGGAAATGTGAACTTGCAGCCCAGAACCAACCATATCCTGGGCTGCATCAAAAGCAGCAGGGGCAGCAGGTGAAGGGGGGGGATTCTGCCCCTCTGCTCTGCTCTGATGAGACACCACTTGGAGTATTGTGTATGGTTCTTGGGTCCCACAAAAGAAGTGGACACAGAAAAGAAGTGGACCTGCTAGAGTGGGTCCAGAGGAGGCCATGAAGGTGATTGGAGGGCTGGAGCAGCTCTACTATGAAGACAGGCTGAAAGAGTTGGAGCTGTTCAGCCTGGAGAAGAGAAGGCTTCGTTGTGGCCTTCCAGTACTTAAAGAGGGCTTATAAAAAAGAAGAGTGATTTTTACACGAGAAACACAGATATTAGGAGGGAATTCTGTACTCAGAGGGTGGTGAGGTGCTGGAACAGGCTGTCCAGAGAAGCTATGGATGCCCCATCCCTGGAAGTGTTCAAGGCCAGGTTGTATGGGACTCTGAGCAACCTGGTGTAGTGGAAGGTGTCCCTGTCCATGGCAGGGGAAGTTGGAATGAGATGATCTTTTAAGGTCCCTTCCGGCACAAACCATTCTATGATTCTATGATCTCCTTATATCCACAGTACTGCACATGTGCTGCAAATCCCATTATAGCAACAGACGTAACTTTGAAGCACAGTCAGTTCTTAGTGTACGTGTGCAATGGGTTGAATGGTGTTCGGGGAGAAGCAGTGGCACGTGGTTCGTGAGTGCTCCTGTAAGAGGTGATTTGGCTTACAGTACCTGAAGGCTGGACATTATTGATGCAACATGTATCTTTTTGTACTTCTCAGTTGTAGACCTACATAATGGCTAACATGACATACAGACAACAGCTACATTATTAGACATGTCACCCTTCCATAAGCCTTTAGAGAGCCATCATAAAGTGGAGAAAAGTTGTCATGTTTCCTCAGCAGATTCTGTTTTGCTATAGCAAGTCTAGTAGAGGGTTTTGGTCATTGTTTTGTTTTTTTTTAAATAGTATTATGGTTCTGGATTTTACCGATGCTGCTGTTTGCTTTCCTTTCTGTTTACAGGTTTGATGTAGCAGTTAGTGGTTTGTGTCTGTTTTAATTTATCTTGGGAGAGGGAAAGAAACATTTTGATTTCCCTCCCCCCACCTCTAAATTTATTCTGGTATTTACACTATTTCCCAAAATAAATTGAGTGGCAACTACTGCAAGTATAACAGTATGTTATGAGTCTGAGCAAGTCAGAGGCAGGGCTGTGGGCCTCATTTCCTCAGGACTGCCTTGTATGTTGTAGTGTTTGTTACCATCTCCATGCAAATTTAAACCTGTTGACCTATTTTACCATGTATTTGAGGTTTTTACCCTTTTCAAATGATTACATTTTTACTTTAGTGCTCAGTAAAACAGTTCAAAACAAACAAAAAAGAAAATAAACAAAAAACCCACTTGTCAAAGTCAGACATGATAGGGTCCCTTAGACTGACAGTACTGAGCAGTCAGTGCCAGTCAGAAGGCACACAGCTTCAGACTAGTATCTGGACTAATGTGGGTATCATTGAGACTATGGGCAAGCAAGGACTGTAGGAATGTGGATTTAGGAATAAAATGATTCTGTAGGGAAAACTAAGCTTTATTCTATTCACTGCTCATGGCTGGGGGTGGGGAAGGAAATCAAAAAATGCACATCCAATTAATCCCTATGCTTTTGATGAAAACTTCGGGGTTTTTCTTTTCAGGGTGAAGTAATAGCCATGGACAAGATAGCTAACAAGGTCAAAAAAATCAAGCTGAACGCTGAATTGCTACAATTGAATTGCATTAAGGCCTTTTGCTATGATGGAACAAAGGCTCTTTCAGTTGAGAAACGAGAGGATGAACAAGGTAAAATAAACAATTTGGCTTTTAGAAGAAAATAGGAATGTTTTGCACTAATAGTATTAAACCTGCCACAGGTCTACAAGTCCTTGAAATTTTGGCAGATTCTTAAGTTGCTTCAGCACTGTGAATGTGCTTTTATTTTCTACTCTTTTGTAATTATCAGCTTCTCTATGAAGCAAATACAAAAGTCAAATGATCTGTTCTTATCACAACCTAATATGCTCAAAGGAAATGCATTCCTTTCCCAGATAATATCAAAGAAAGAAGAAGCCTTAAAGCTTCTTTCATGATCCTGTTTAACCCCATACTCTCAATTGTCTGACCTAGTCTGAGAAAAAAGCTATTTGTGCAGACTTGCTTGGCTTTCCTGCCTCATAATCCTCATCAGTAAAATTGGGTTATTAATACCTAACTCCCAGGAGTGCTGCAACGTTTAGTTCATGGATGTTTGTTCAGCTGTTCAGTGGAAAGTTATATAGACGCACAGTGTATTATTTTAAGTTCATTTCATTTGCTTTTCTGAAGTGCTGCAGTTATGATACTGGTTCTGTTCCCATGACAGAATGATTTAAACGGTATCTGCTGTCTTGATTATTTTTAGTTTGTTGTGCAAAGTATGCTGTTCTTTCTCACTCTATTTTGTCTCAGTCAGTGGTTAGCCTAAGTAGGAATCAGATTGCATAATTCACCTTCTTTGTCCCTATGCCTTGCAGTTATTCCTGCTTTGGAGGAACAAAGATACTTTCTTAATTGTCTCTTTATGAACATTAAATATTGTAGGTGGTGTGTAGCAATTACACTGATGAACAAGAGCAAGATGTTCCACCCAGAGATCCTGAAGGCTTTTCTGTACATCTCTGCAAGCAAGACATGACATATTTTGAACATTTTAGTAATGGATCAGAGGTAGATAAATCAGATAGACTCATTTTGTAGTGCAGGAACAAGCTAGTTAGCAGTAGTACGATAGTAGAAGTATGGGAGCAGTAGTACCTGGAGATACTGAGCTGGACAGCCTCTCTAGAACTGAGGAGGTAGAAACTTTTGGGCTGTTGAGCCAGTGGGGTTCAGATTAAAGCAGGCTCTGCGTGTAGAAGATACATATTCCCATATCATCCAAGTAGTAGTTAGAAATTGTTCTTGTCTTCTCAGTCCTTGTTTATTGAATTGTCCTGCCATGGAGACATCATGTCACACATTAGAACTTGTAATGGTTCATGTTATTATGAAGTGCTTTATTTTCTATGGATATGCATGCATCACAAGAAATAGTTATCATATTGACATTCCAATTATTATTTAAGGCAGTAGTAACAATTAACTACAGGTTTCTCTCAGTAAAGGTTTGTTTCAGTTATGAGCTAACTGTGGTTCATCACAGCCTATATGTACAACTCTGTACTCAACATCTCTGACCAATCATATTTCCACTTACTTGTTTGATTACTTTTACATATTACTTTCAAATTACTAAAATAAGTTTAAAAATTATTATTGCCTAAAGGGATAATTTCTGAGCTCACAGAACTTAAACTGTTTAGTTTTCTGGGAGATGAAAACTACCACCAGCAGTGCTGAGACTTGTCTCTAGCTGAGACTGCTTTTGCAGACACTGTCTATACTACATTAATGTTTTACATCAAGGAAGCAGTAACAGCTTGTCCTTTTCTGCAGCAAAGTCTCAAGGAAAGAAACACAAATTTTACAAAGCTATGTGCTTTTTACAGAAGGACCTCCATTCTCACCAGAATCATTTGATCGAATTCTTCTTGATGCTCCATGTAGTGGGATGGGACAGAGACCAAACATGGCTTATTCTTCAACTTTAAAGGAAGTGACCTCTTACCAGCCACTACAGCGCAAGCTTTTCACTGTGGTATGTATTAAACACTGAGTAGATAAGCTAAATTGAACGTAAATGCTTCTGCAGCATAAAACTTCATACTGAAAAAATGGTGCCTTATTTTCCCTACTTTTTCAGCAGCTAAGAAGTGTAAGGGTCTAGTTAACCTCTCAGCTCCACCATATCTATTGCTAGGTGAAGTCAATTCATTGGAGCATGGGAAAGGTATATGTAATACATAGTAAATAAAAACCTTTGTGTTTTTTTAAATCCCTCAGTTTCATCACTTTTAGTTTATAATAATTGCAAGGGTCTAAGTCACAGAGAAAGTTTCTTAGGAGCCTGCTGAGGAGCGTGCTTGGGCTGATGCTGAAAGATAAAATTTAATGCAACTTGTCTAAATCTGAATGACACCTCCTTTTTTTATAAAACCTCCATTATTCTTTATTGGACATAGGCAGGAATATGGTTATCAAAGATGAGGAAAAGGCTGAGGTATGTAACACCTTCTTTACCTCAGTTTTCAACAGTAAGGGTTGTCCTGAGGACAGCTGGCTTCTGGAGCGTAGACAGAACTAAGAAGCTGAATAGCTCCCCTGTAATCCAGAAGGAAACAGTTAGTGACCTACTGAGCCACTTGGATCCCCACAAGTCTATGGGACTAGATGGGATCCACCGAAGGGTGATGAGGGAGCTGGCAGAAGAGCTCACCAAGCCTCTCTCCATCATCTACCAACAGTCCTGGCTCACTGGGGAGGTCCTAGATGATTGGAAGTTGGGGAATGTCATGCCCATCCACAGAAAGGGCCGGAAGGAGGACCCAGGAAACTACAGGCCCGTCAGCCTGATCTCAGTGCCTGGCAAGGTTATGGAGCAGATCATCCTCAGTGCAATCACACAGCACCTACAGGATGGACATTGGATCAGACCCAGCCAGCATGGATTTAGGAAGGGCAGGTCCTGTCTGACAAATGTGATCTCCTTTTATGATCAGGTGACCTGCCTGGTGGATGAGGGGAAGGCTATGGATGTGGTCTATCTGGACTTCAGCAAAGCCTTTGACACTGTATCCCACAGCATTCTCCTGAAAAAGCTGGCAGCCCAGCTTGGACAGGGGCACTCTCTGATGGATTAGGAACTGGCTGGAGGGCCAGGCCCAGAGAGTGGTGGTGAACGGTGCTGCATCCAGTTGGCGGCTGGTCACTAGTGGTGGGATCAGTGTTGGGCCCAGTTCTGTCTAATATCTTTATTGATGATTTAGATGAGAGGATTGAGTCCACCATCAGCAAATTTGCAGATGACACTAAGCTTGACACTAAGTGTCAATCAGCTGGAAGGCAGGAGGGCTCTGCAGAGGGACCTGGACAGACTGGGTTGGGCTGATTCCAACGGGATGAGGTTCAACAAGGCCAAGTGCCGGGTCCTGCACTTTGGCCACAACAACCCCCTGCAGCGCTACAGGCTGGGGACAGAGTGGCTGGAGAGCAGCCAGGCAGAAAGGGACCTGGAAGTTTGGATTGACAGGAAGCTGAACGTGAGCCAGCAGTGTGCCCAGGTGGCCAAGAAGGCCAATGGCATCCTGGCCTGGATCAGGAACAGTGTGGCCAGCAGGTCCAGGGAAGTGATTCTTCCCCTGTACTCAGCACTGGTGAGGCCACACCTCGAGGACTGTGTCCAGTTCTGGGCCCCTCAGTTCAGGAAGGATATTGAGGTGCTGGAGCAGGTCCAGAGAAGAGCAACAAGGCTGGTGAAGGGACTGGAGCACAAGTCCTATGAGGAGAGGCTGAGGGAGTTGGGGTTGTTCAGCCTGGAGAAGAGGAGGCTCAGGGGAAACCTCATCACTCTCTACAACTCCCTGAAAGGAGGTTGTAGCCAGGTGGGGGTTGGTCTCTTCTCCCAGGCAGCTATCAGTAAGACAAGAGGGCATGGTCTTAAGCTGTGCCAGGGGAGGTTTAGGTTAGATATTAGGAAGAAATTCTTTACAGAGAAGGTAATCAAACACTGGAATGGGCTGCCCAGGGAAGTGGTGGATTCTCCGTCCCTGGAAGTTTTTAAGATGAGAGTGGATGTGGCACTTAGTGCCATGGTCTAGTAACCACGGTGGTAGTGGATCAAGGGTTGGACTTGATGATCTTGGAGGTCCCTTCCAACCCAGCTGATTCTATGATTCTATGATTCTATGATTCTATGACACATATTCAAAGTGAATGACAGCTTGAAAAGTAGCATAGATATAGCTTCCATGCGAAATATGTGGAAACAGTTGACATCTAATATAACTGATAAAAGTATTGTGTATCCATGGTTGACAGCAGGTGGTGAAAACAGACCTACTAATCTGTCTGGGATATGCAGAGCTGTATAAATAACAACTCTTACAAGGTGAATCATCTCAATGGCATTAATAAACTGCATGAGCTATAATGCCTGTTTAGAAAGAAGAACCTTTCTAATCCATGGGATCCTTTACTGTATTCCCTGAGACGAATTAGTATCCTAATGCCTCTCTTAGAGAGATTTGAGTTTAATTAAGTGCTAAGTTTTAATATTATTGCTTAACGGATTCTTGCTTAATGTTGCTTAATATGAAAGTTTTTACATTTAAAAATAAGCTGTACTATTGATTATTCTCCTTGCAGGCAGTGAAGTTGCTGAAGCCAGGAGGTGTTTTAGTATACAGTACATGTACGATTACACTTTCTGAAAATGAAGAGCAAGTTGCTTGGGCCCTGAAAAGATTTCCATGCCTCCAGCTTCATCCACAGGTAATAGTATTTTTAGGGTACTTCACGCAATCTAATGAGCTTGTTTTGGAACTGTGAAGTTACACACTATATTTACTATCAATAAATCTCTTTTTCACTGTGGACAATTTTAACTGCTGTGGATAAAAATAACGTGAGGATTTCAGCTTTTTTACAATCTAATTTTGTGCTTAATTGCGCTTCGTTTAGGGATCATTAAATAGCTTCCCACTGTGTATTGTGGTTATTTTGATTTGTGCAACAGTCTTTTAAAACACAACAGGGACGAAAGATAGTTTAGACAGATTGTCTTGCAATTGTTCTTTAATGCATATATTTTATTCTCTTCTTTTGCACATTGATAGGAAAGGTGAAAATTATTTTATTAATGCCACTGAAGTTGTGACGACATACATAAAGGATGGGACATAAGTGAAAATAAACTTGTGTTTTGAGGAAGGAGGATTTTATACGTATGGGTGCTATTTTTGCTTTATTTAAAGGAATGAGGGAACAAATTTATTTCGGGCTAGAATTTTTTATCTATACCACATACTCTGTACAGTTAAAAAATATCTGTTACCTTTATTAGTACTTTGAGGGAGTCTGTCCCTCCCACTGTATGCATCCCTCTTCCTCTGATGATGTGATGAGCTGGGTGGGGTAGTTGTTTATCGTTATGGCTTTAAGGAAATATCTACCTCCAATACCTGTTTAGCTTACTTATACATTCTGTGATGACTTGTACCTGTCTTAAGAAGTTTAGATGAACCTTTTAACTGAAATTAACAAAATATATACAACAGGTATACAATAAGAAATTATATGAAGACTGGTAAAGATTTAACAGAATTGAAGCTCTTCTTCAACGATTTGTTTGTTCTGTTCTTCTGTCTGCTTTCTTTCCATCCATTTACTAGGAATTTTTCAGTTCCAGCCATTTCAACTAAGATTATACATTTTACCTAACAATATAAAAAAATTCTCCCTGATAGAATTACAAAGTGAAACACAAGCCCTATTAACTCAAATGCAAGATTAATTCTGGTTTAATAGACTTTCTCTCACCTGTAATATCAGTCTTAAATAAAGCACTGTTCTTCACACACAAACGCCATAAGAATAAATTTTTTGTGAATAGTATATTTTAAATTAAATGACACTGAATTGTTTACCCATAGATAGTTTCTAGTACCTTATAACCAGTTCTCCAATAGTGTAAAGTAAGGTGATATTTTCCAATGAACAGGAACCTGGAGTCTAAGGTCTACTTACCTCATGTTCCTTTATGTATTTATTTCCTATGTTGTTTAGTCACTTATTGGACACCTCCTTTTATACCCAGTCCACTGTTTCCCCATTTCTCAGTTTGGCAATAGATCCTGGAATCATGTTGGGTAAGATGAGTAAGGAAAGGAGATGGAGCCATAGGTGTCGTTCTCATAGGTGGATGTTACCACGTCGCAGCTGATCCTTTGTGCAGACTTACTTCCTCTTAGGTGTTACACAGGAGATACTGTAGATCAGCTTAAATGCAGTAACTTAACTGGAAGAAAAAATGAAAAGGTATACAAAAACACTGGTCTTTCTTTGAGCAAGTTGCTTGAACCTGTGCAGTACTGTTTTTCATAGATTTCTATCTTTCCATCCTTCTACTGCATTACTTCAAGTTGCTACCCTTGTCTCCCTTTGTATGTTATTTTTCTCTCAATTTGCAATAGACACCTCTTTTTGTCTTTTACCTGGAAAACACTGAAATCCTATTGAGGGGAAGGAAGAGAAGAATCAGGCTTCAACCTCTTGGTTGTCCAGCTTTACTGCACACAATATGTGGTTAAGCAGCTAACTCACATCATGTGCTGACTGGGTGAGATCATGTGTTTGCAAAGTGTGATGACTGACAAAATGCTCTGCTGCAGGCTGCATTATAGACTACATTAGACTAGATTGACAAAAGAGATCTACTTTTGATATTGCAGTGCTAGCTTTTGTACATTTTTTCTATTCCTTAATGAATGCATTGAAAGCAAATCCAGCTAAGAATTAGATTTCTTCCAGGAGTGTATTAAATAAAAAACAGTCAGGGCTACTCACAAGAAACACTGAGAAAAGGGCTGTGATTTTAAGCCCTTCTCCTCTCCAGGATTTTGATGCCAAATGTCATCTCCTGAATTCAGATACCTAAGCGTTGCTTTCTTTTTTTCTCTGCCTCATAGACATACACATGTAACAGTGGTCCCATTTATCTATTAGTCTTATTACATGACATATAAAAAATCTGAAGTTCAGATTTTTCTGCTGCATCATTTGCCAGAATGATGCTTCCTCAGGCAATAAAGTATTCTGGACTGGGGCTTTCAGTCTCTGCAGTTCAAGTTTTCAATGTGAAGAATCCAGGTATTTCTACTACTGTTACTGAGTATATTAGTAATGGGCTAAGGAATGACTATTTTTGACTTAACTAATAGCTATTAGTCAGTACACAGCTATTAGTCAGTACACAGAAATGCTGCATCATTTAAAAGTGGCAACCTAAAACCTTTGGACCAGCTGTCTGGTGATAACAGCTTTCTTGTCATGTTTCAGTCCTTTGAGTAATGAATTGATTTAGACCTGTGTACTCATCAACAAGTGCTCTAAGCAATGGGTTGAAGTGGGTGAGGGGCACCACCACCTCCTCAAAGTACTCTGAACCTTGTATATATGTTTGTAGATATTGGCCAGATGAAGGCAAGAAAAGAAGGCCACATTACTTCTGAATCCCACCTGGTGTAAATGATACAAACCTAGCTTTTCCACATTACCAGTTAAGTATTCTGCATATACTCAGCAGAATACATATAAGGCCTTTAAGAATTTTACAGATGCAATAATTTGCTTTTCTTTGTTACTTGAACAGGAACCTCACATTGGAGGAGAAGGCATGAAGGGAGCTGGACTGACACTTGATCAGTTGAAGCTGCTGCAGAGGTTTGATCCAGCTGCTGTGACATTGCAAGGAATGGATATTAATTCATTGCAAGATTCCAGAGAAGATGACCTGATCTCATTGGCAAATAAGGACTGTATAGGATTTTTCATTGCAAAATTTATTAAATCGAAGAGTAAATAAGGATCTGGGAATGCAACCTGAAAAAATACCTCAGTGAGTCTAAGAACAGTTCAGACGTGAAGTGCGTTTCTTCCTGCTGCAATGTTACCAAGCCAACGGACTGACGGCAGGGTTGCTATGGCAGCAGTAAAATCTGCCAGCTGTTCTGATGGGAAAGAGCCACAGGTTGCAAGAAAGTCATGGTTGGGGGAAGGGTAGTATCATTTTTAAGTCTTCCTTCGCTTTTGTATTTACAGCAGGTCAGTGCCTGAATGACAAGTATGTTCACTCATACTGGTGTTGCTTATCTGGTGCAGCAAGCACAGGAAGGGGATGTAAACTACTTTATGAAATGAAAACATAAATAAAATAAATGAGAGCTATTGTAATGAATTTTTGAAAAGGAAGTTTCTATGGAGGTTTACTGATAGTTAATGTTTCATTAAATAGTGCTTCACAAAACACTGTAACATGTTACAAAGAACTGTTTTATAAATTGATACTTAGAACCTCATTTCTCTTTTATTTTAATACAAGCAAGATTCTCTGTACACATAGTATATACACAAAATACGATTAGGCTTTGTAGCATGTCTTTTATAGCAGCATGAATATATTAAACCATCTCACTCTGGGAATGTAAATAAATATTGTTTCAACATCAAACTTCCCATGCATAAACTGTATTGGTTCTGAAATAGGCTACTGGACTGGCTGACAAGTGACAATTTTAAAATCAAACATTTGCAACAGAAGGGGCTACAGTTGTGATTAATATATTAAAAGACAGAAAACAATGCATAATACCATCTGAAATGTTGCAAATCACCTTTCAAAGAACTAAGAATATTAACTCTTTATTGGTTAGAAAGCATCACCAGCTAAAATCGTGTGAAAATTGAAAATGGAGAAGCATGCTAATGAGAACTGCCTTAATACATTGCTCAAAGATTTAATAACCTAAATTTCTTAAAGATGTTAGCTGTATTTGAAAATTCTGCTTCAGTTCCAGTTTGAACAGGATTCTCTTTTCTCAGACCTGCTGGAACTGACAATAGCACTAAAATTAGAAGGAAAGGTAAGTACAATTCAAAAACGTAAACTGACATCTCTGTGTGTTTGTTTGTTTCCTCTCTCTCATCAATTTCCAGTTTTAAAAAACATTATCTGAAAAATGTCTGTCTTTTCACACATAACTATTTGTTGGATTAAAAAGAGCGATAGTTCTTTTATCATTTGTCTTTCTACTGTCAGAAGTGCATTTGTATTTGCTTGCAATCAAAACAATCTATAGATTTGTTTCTCAGTAGTCTGGTTGTTTACTTATATTTTCTATAAATGTTTTGGTACCATATGTTTTCTACTCTTCTAAAATAAAAAACAAATGTCTCCTGTTCTGCCAAGGTTGACTAGTACATCCTCTGTAAGTCCTATCCTAGAAGGATAGGAGGATGGAATTCTTGTGTACTGCTCTGCTTTTGTTGGTCACTCCTTGCCATTAAACACAACATATCTAAAGAAGATTTAAAGTAATTTTGTTTCATCAGTAGTAGGTGAGATATCCTATGTAGAATCATGAAAGCTTGTACTATAAATTACAGTCTTTTTAGTCTAAATATGGCTAAAATAATTACCTGGTAACAAATTGTTAGTATGTGTTGAAATCTTTAACTCAGTGCTAGTAAAAAAGCATTTTCTTTTTTGCAGAATATATAAATTTTGTAAACATTAATCAGCACACATAGACTATATACTGAAGTTTGTATATTTATATAAAGTAAGGAACTTTACCTCCGGTTTCAGTAGCAGGATTTGTGCAATGCAGAATTTGAAGGAATTAAGATTGCTGAATTTTTAGTGGAAGATTTGTTGAGACTTTCCCAGATTTCTTTAGTTTTGGATGATAAACAGGCTTTTCAAGAAGGTGACCTCACTTGATTTTATATGAGAAATTTCTTGGGGGTGAGGAGTGGGAAGAAAAAGTAGCTAACTTCTATTTGATTCCAGTGTAATTGCAGACCAGACTTTAGCTGAAAAAAATTACTGATAGATGAACTTTAACTAATAGGTTTGTTTCTGCAAAAGTCAACTGCTAGACTTAAAAGAGCATTCAGCATATTAAAGGGATAAGCCTCAGCTCTTTCCACGAGGCTGCTTTCCTTGTTGTAGTTGGGAAGAGACTTCGTCATGCAGTTCAGAACAGAAAGTCAGTTGAGATGCTCCAAATCATACCTTGAAGGAGCCAGCATCCTTTCTCTGACTACAGGTTTGACTAATTTAGATGACTAAAGTTCGATGGATGACCTTCTTTTTTTTTTTCTCCTTTTCCAATCTTACTGTGACTTTAACTAGAAGTGTAGGAATGCTTTCTCATTGACACATTTCTGATGTATAGTGTATACATGTTTTAAATACATAATAGGATTAGTTTCCTATAAGAATCTTTACACACTGAATAATTATACTTCAGTGATTGGTGCTGAAGCACAGCTGAATATATATATATATATGTGCTTATATATACTATATGAGATATTTATATAATAAATTTAAAAAGGTATTGTTCTTGTCATTGTAATGAAAGATTAATCCTACAAAATAGATTAGGCATGCAATCAGATCCTGTCTGTAAGAAAGTCTGAAAAGTAGTTTTCTCTATCTGCAGAAAGAGTGATTAGTAATAGTGCCAAATCTAAATATTCATCTTGGTCAATATAAAGATACTAAAATAGGCAGCCTCATATATTATGAAATTATTATACAGCTTTTTCCTGTTTCAGTGTTATGGAATGCACCATTTTTTGGATCACAGGATTTCATATGTTTTTTAAGGTAAAGGGAGTATTTTAGTAAAAAATAGGCTGGTGATGGTGATCAACAAGAAATTACTTTGGAGTGGGTAGTTTAAAATATAAAGAACCTTCTTTTTATGTTTGATTGTTCATGACTAAAAAGTTTATGAACAAATCCAATTTTGTACTGCATGATAGCATGACAGATAAAAGTGGCAAGAATAAAGTAAGAAATGAGAACATGGATGAGTTAGAAGAACCGACTTAATCTCTATTATATCTGATATAAATCTTTTTTGAGTTTGTGTAGGAACACATTTCTAGGGTGGTATGTTATAAAAAGAAACTGTCTATAAAACTACTGTAAGCTCATATGTAACAGTTTGTTATATAAAAGTGGGGAAATAAATTACAGACAAATTGCCAAGCAATAAATTTGATTGAATCACATTTGATTAAAAACATTCACAGTAAAAATGGCATCTGTATTTTACAGATGATAGAAGAACTAAAATTTTGGTGAAAGATCTGCAATAAAGTAATAAATATAAGTAAATGTACACCAGAAATGTTATATTACACTCTGAAAAATAATTTCTCAGTTTTCCTTTAGACTATGTAATCAAGTTTTTTGCAATGTGCTTGATTTTCATGGATGGAGAAGAATTTAAGTCAAAAACATTTGGGAAATAGCTTTCAGCCTGATGTGTTAAAGCAATCAGAGGTCAAACATAACCACAAACCAAAATAAATCTTGAAGAGTCTTTAGTAACTAACAAACACAGGAGGTGGTTTACACCAATTTTTTTACTTTGAACAGACATTGATTAAAAGCAGTCAGACCACTCCCTTCATTCCAGCTGAGGGAATCATAGTGGACCCCATTAAAACCTTTGCAGGTGTCACAGAACGTGAGCATGACTTTACAACAGAGCTTAAAAATTATATTTACTAACAAACTCATAAAAGACAGGAAGTATTAAGGGGCAGGGTATTAGACCTGGGCAGGAACTGCATGTATAGGAAGAGTAACCACGTATGCAGGGAGAAGTAAGAATGGGTCTTTACTTTTATTCAGGGTTTAGTGAGTGGAATTCTATTTCCTTATCCTCCATTTATAATAAGGGCTATAGGTTAAGAGTTTACACATTTCTGTGAAGAGAAATGCTCCACTGAAACTCTCTGTGGCTTTAAAACTGATCTTCATTAAATAGGTCCAAAGCCTTAGTTTTATACATTGAGAAGCAAAAGTTACAGAACTCTCTTCAAATTCTGAACTCCGGATACCAGACACAGAATATGAATTCATGAGCATTCTAGAAGAATTCTTTAAATTCTAGGCAATAATTTATGGATTGATTTAATAAAAATAGTTACTTTCAGCTCTTAACTCCTACTGATGCTGCCTCTGTGCACAAAACTCTTTTCTTATTCTTCCCCACTGTCCTGTCCCTTAGCTGGTCTGGAGACTGTTACTGTCACCTCCTTCCAGTCCCTCCTCAAGAATACTTTCTTCCATGATGTCTGTGTGACACTAAACAACTGGTAAAAATAGACTCAGGCTACTCAGCACTGATGTATATTCGTTTGAAAAAAACCCACACAAAAATAAGATTCACGTCTAACATATATACATGCAAATTTGGAAATGCATCGCATTCCTTCCATGTACTGAAATCCTTTAGAAAAATATAGAGTTAGAGCTGCCAAGACTTACATATCACTTAACTATTTTATCTTCCTCCCCTTTCCTTTTGTTCCACTGATTTTATTGTATTTTAGCTCATTTGAACAGAAATTTTACAGGTTGTTTCGCACCACACATACATAAGAAGACTCTGGAGCTCACTGGGACCTCTACCATTTCTCAGACTCAAAACCCTGAAACCAGATATAGAAATACAAACTCATTAGTATCCTAATGCAAACAATAATATTAAACTTTCTATTGGCAAAACTTTGCAAAGACATTTCATCACAATAACCTTTGATATGTTCTCCAGCTGGAGTATATTTAAAGCTTCTTATTGACATAACTCTGTTAAAGTGCTTTTCAAAGTAGTGCTCAGCAGGCAGGTGGTATTGTGCAATATATGTAGTACAAGCTCACATTACAAATGATTTCTCACTCTTAAAACAGTAACTGAAGGAAAGTATCTTAGCAAGGCTAATAAAAACCTATTCAGTGAGTCTGTCTAAGAAATATGCGTTTTTGTTAGTACGTTGTCTGTACATAATCAGCAGCACTATACAAAACATGTTTCTATGACTAGCTGGATTGGGACTTGTCCTTTTTTGTGATGTTTATACTCCATAAATCAATTTATAGGCCATACTTAAATACTAGTGTTTGGACTATGCTCTTTATTTTCTTATGTCTATACATGGCTACCTACTCCATAGTTTTCATATACTACTCAGTGCTTTGAAATTCTGCCAAATATTCCTTAAAAATACTTTAAGAAAGGTGAAAAATAAATACTCTCTGGAGCAAAAGTAAAAACAAACAAACAAACAAACAAAGAACCCACAAAAAAACCCCAAAACAAACCAAAAACCCAACAGAAAAAGAACAAAATATTCAAGGTATTGAAGTGGAATCACTTCTTAGAGGACATAGCCATCATGAGTTGTAGAGAGCAACAGCATTTACTGAAGCTGGTAAATTAGCTAAAGCCAGGCAATATAGAGCAAGACAATATAACTTCTCTTCCCACTTACACATGATCTGATATGATTCAAACAACAAAGTCTTGCAATGTTATTTTTCACAGATACCCTGAAAATTCTCTTGTATCAAAAGCCACTGTTTATGTACTCTTATATATCCATTTACTAATACAACAGATCTACTTACCTATTCTTCCTTTGTCTACAAAGTCATATAGTGATGTTTAGAAAAATGATGAGAATTTTATTTTTAGAAAAATAACCCTTTTCCTTGTGTTCCCCATAGTTCATGCTTTGAGCCAAAACCTACCCTTGAATAACCACAAGAGTCAGCAGCGCTGGGAGGAATGGCCAGATATCTGACAGCAGAATTTCTTACTCTCAGGTTGTTGTAAAAAATGCTTATAAAGCATCAGGGAGAGGGGTGGGAGAGGGAGAGGAAGGACAGAGTACGTTTAAAGGAGTTAAACTGAATTACTTGGATGCTGAGATAGGAGATTGGAGAAAACATGCACCTGCCATATATCTTATCCATTTCACTAAAATGATATTCAAAATCAGGCAATGCTGATATTCCCAGAATTTAAATAATAAATAAAAAGAACTTCCAGCTACTTTAATTATTATCGCACTACAGTCTTTATATAACGTGCTATTTACAGGGAAATACAAAAAGTATTTCATTCATACAAGTACTACAAAGACTATATGTGATGCAGAACAGCTTTTACACTAGGCAAGGGTATGGAACCTGGAGTCAAAAATAATAGTGAATTTGCCCCCACTTACCAGTGCAACAGGTGTTCAATGCAAAACAAACTGTTCACTCCCTTTGATTTCAATGCATTTTCTCTAGAAAGCTCCTAACAAAGCATTTTGTCACAGTCATTTTTCTATACTCTCACCAGCAGCACAACATCTTAGGTGAAGGAAAAGCAGTGAGCTGGCTGCAGAGTGGGAATGCAGAGGAATTGGCAAGTGTAGAAAAAGTGGAGAAGCTACAAAAATTTATTTTCCAACAAAATATCTCTCCACAAGCTGTGTAAACTTTTCTTGCTAAAACAAATACTCTAGAACAAAGATTTTACATTTCCAGTGAAACTCACAGTAACATTTGCCTGTTTTTGCTCTCCCGAAGTCTCAACAAAGAGCCAGCAGATTTCTACTTTCCCAGTTACTTGGGTCAGTAAACTCCCTCATATTCCCTGACTGCAATTTGGATTTTTAAATTAACAGACAGAATGAAGAAGCAGACTTTTTGGGCTGTTGAGTAACCTTTGTTTTCTTCAGTAGATTCTCACACTTCACTGCCTAATGTGCACATGCACACGTACGCCCATCCACCACCCACCACTCACATACACGCCTCCAACATGTGTGCTCTAGTATACTGACAATAGAACAAAAATTAAGCTGTGCCCATTGCAATCTTGTGACCTGAACAGAGAAGAATAATTTATAGTGGTAAGTCATTATCTTTACCATAACCTTGAAATGCAAAATTGGGTTTGCAAGGACAGCATAAGGTAAAAGAGTTACACCCTTTATCTCAAGCACTCATCCGTATTTACAATAAGTATAAGCTTTCTGCTACAGAAGAAGAAGTATTTAGATTGAACACTGTTACAGATTTCCTAAGTGAGGCTAGTTCCAGTTGCCAGTAATTCAAAAGCAAATCTGTTGACTTGGCATTAGGACTCTAAAACAGTGTGATCAAACTTATATAGTAAGAAGGTGTCTGCAGAAATAACATTTATAAACTGTATATACAGTACACAGTACCAGTACATAGAAAATAGATTTTGACTCCATGATCCCCTGTGTGTAAGGCAAGACAATTCTGTCTTCATATGGAGACCACCAGAGGTACAAGCGACAGAGTGGTGCTTAAATCAATATGCAAATCAAGTGCATACAAATTAAAAATCAGAGCAGACAAAAAGTTTTAGATTCTTTTATGTGCTGATCTTGGCTTGCTGAATACACGGGAAGTTATTAAACATCAAATGTACCTTTTTTTTAAAAAACACTAACAACACCTTGATGGCAACAGATATTGTTCAAGTGGCAGCTACCAAAAACAGCTTGAAAAATGTCATAGTACAACATCAGGAACTCTTCAGTTGTACCACACTAATTCATATAGCACTAACCAAAAAAATAAGTATATGAATATTCTATTTCATGCTATTGCTATGCAAGCAACAGCAATACAAATCAGCATACAGAAGGATACCATGTGTTCTGCAATGAAGAACCCAAAGATATTTTCAAGGGCCATTGTTACAAGACTTCAAAGAAACACAAGACTGCCAGAGGCAAAAGTTACTGACGGATGTAAACATCCCTGTTCCATTCTCCCGCATCATTACGTTTTTTCGATATCACTTCCCCATCCTTGTCACAATATTGGTCCCTTGATTTATGACGACTACGCTGTTTGTTGCATTCATTGTGGTCCTGCTCGCGGTCCCTCTCCTTTGAGCGATGCCTTGATTCTCTGTGTCTGTGATCACTGCTCCCATGGGACTCGTCTCTGTGATTATGATCCCTGTGAGAATCATAGTGGTCACCGTGGTCATGTGAGTAGTCCTCCTTTGGCTCTACATAAGCTGAATCTCTGCTGTCTTGTGTTTCTGAGTCAAAAGTTTCTTGCCTGTGAAGGCCTCTACCACCACTGCGATGGTTGTGGTGTTGGCTTGAGGAAGAGCGGTGCTGGGATTTCTTGATGGGTTCAACTCTTGCTTCCTCTTCAATTTGTGAACCACTGCGTTCAGGGACCGAATGGTCATTCCTCTGGTCTCCTTGAGATCCCTGCTATCAGAACCAGCAGTAAGTTCATGTACATGAGGTACACACTGAAAAACTTTCTCCAATATCAAATTCAACTAGAAAGTACCATGAAACCAATAAAATTCGAGTACACAACAATCCACTTTGAATCTAAACTAGAAAAAAACCCATTAGAATTCAACTTTTACTGAAAATTCAGTATTATAATACAAACGATTCCTTTCACTCTCATCAGAATGGAGGGTGGCACTTGGGTTATTCTATGACACTTTCACGTCTCTTGTGATGTTTCCGACTATTCCAGTTAGCAGTAAGTGCCACCGCCCTCCAAACAAAAAGAGAGCATACGAAACAAGATAAACTGCAGAAAAATTAGAGAGGACATATCATGCCAGGAAAGGGCAGGTATCAGTCGAGAGTTTACAGATATCCGCTTGGAAACAGCCACTATGGGAAAGTGATTTTAGTGGGCTTAGGAGGTTGATTACACCGAAGAACCAAAGTACAAAACCTTGGCTCTTTTAGAAAAACTTATTTTTTTAGGAAAAAAAAAGCAATTGAATCTGGTATGAATAAAGTTTGTATTATGATACTAATAGTATCACTGACCTTTTGTTTTCTCAGCAATCATTTCATTTCTTCATGGTAATGAAAAATTAAACTTTGACCTTATAATTTTTAGAGCTTGAGAATATAGACCATTGCCAAGAAAAGCAGGAGGAGAGTGATATTATCACATACAGAATTTCCTAACACACAACTGCTATTAAAAGACTTAAATAAAAATTACCAGGTAATAAACCTACTCTTCACCCGCATAATGCTTTGAAATCACTGCAAAACGAACAAGTGACATTATTTAACTCATCTGGGGGTTTCATTACATTAACCAGCTTTTGTTGCCAAGCCACAGCCAAAGACTTCTCAAGCTTAATCGCAACAATTTTAAGAAATAGTTTATGTTGAAATTGAATTATCCTTTTCATAAAAGGTGAAGAATGTCAAGACAAAATCATCCCTGCTGGCACAAAATTAAAATAGGTTTTAACAGAGGCATTTGTTTGTGAGACTGCTCTGAATTTACCGAAGTTAGGCTAAAGTTTGCCCTTCTATATTCAGAGTTGTCTAAAAATAAGGATTGCCTCCAGAAAAGTTAATGAACATATCTTCCTTCTGTCTTCTGGAAAAGAGCTAGAAAATTTTGTCCTTCAGCCACAGATCCTGGAAGGTGGGTTTTCTAGGAACCCAAAAAGTAAAATGACAGGAAATTGGACAGGAAAAAAATCTGTATTTCATCAGAAACTTATAAAAAGCAACATATTTCAAATCAGCAATTTGATAAATTTGACCAATTTTAATTTTCTAAGAAAGCATTTTATTCTGTAAACTTTCCAGCAACTAGATGGCTTATTCCGTGTGTTCCTAATTTGAAAAAAATGGTATAGATGAGAGCAAGGTAACAGGAACAGCAATCAAATTTCTTGTTTTTTCTTGTTCTTATGATTCTCAAGATGATTCTGATTTGCCAGAAAGGAATGTAGTAATTGTAAACATGAATAGATGTGTTCAAAGTGAAATGAAGTGACTCAACAGAGGTGAACTGTAAATGAAATCAAGTGAAAAGTGAAAGAGTCCAAAGCAGTGCCTGTTTCAATGTGTAAACACAATTTTTATCAGTTCATCACCATGACTGTTTTTAAGGCACATAAATTTGGTATACATATGAAACCCTCTCATTCTCATATGGTCAAATGACACATATGTATTTACCTGTATATGATCAGGACTACTAAAAGCCATCATTGCTGTGGTTTGAGAGCAAATGCAAAATGTGAACCTGCTTTGAACACAGTGCTACTTTTACAAGCTCAGATGCATCTTTTCTGCTATGATGAGTACATGTGAAGGAACATAAGGAATGAATTTAGACAGTACCTGCAATTTCAAAATAGTGTAGGGCTGTTGGATTTTATGGGCAAATTCACTTGCCCATAAATGTTACAGGGACACTGAACAGGTAATGTTTGAATCTGGATTAGAGTCTGGCTTTGTGGTTCATAACCACATTAGGGCTCTGATTTGGATTAGATTCTGCTGTGCTGGAATTTTATGGCCCAGTCTCATAAGGCCTTTTGTCTAAAATGGAGAAAGTTTGAGATAAGCCTATTTCATTATTTGGGCTGTAATTTCAAAGTAGAGGTTCTTAGAAAGAAGTTTAAGGAGTGCTGAAAGAGGAGAGAGAAGTCTGTGTCCACCAAGTGAATTTGCCTTGTTCCCTATTTCCATGCAGTGGTCCCTGATCGCCTGCACCGTGTGTGTGTGAGGTTGCTCCAGTCTTTTTGGAATCAGTCAACAATTTCCACAAGAGTTTGCTGCAAAGCTCTCCATCAGGTGGACAGGAGGTGTATGGTCTTTGCTGATTTAATTTCAAACAGTCCCAGGAGGCCTCACACCTTCAAGCACCTCGTGCCATGCAACACAGTCAGGATCATTCTATAAAAACACGACTCTGGCAGCTGGCAACACAAATCTTTCTTTACAATGTACACCCAGGACTGAAAAATCACGAAAAACAAGTATGTTTCATGGCAAAGGGGCACTGCATTGGACTTGGGGGAGGATGACTCCAATGCTTTGCAGTGCAGATGTGGCTCCTCCAGGCTAAACAGCTGGTGGTTTGGCCTTTCCCAGCAGAGCAGTCCACAAAAACAGCACAGACAGAGACTTCAAATTCTCTAAATAGAGGATCTTAACACTGTTGAGAGAATGGGTTATGCCACCATGATAAGGAAATAAAACCATTCTGTGCCAAGACAGTGACTGGCTCAGGTTTTAGATGTCAGCTGAAGATGTATCATAGGAAAATGAAACCAAAACAATGTAAAAGTTCTGTGTTCCATAAGGCACCCCTGTTGATTCACACTTCTGTATTAGTAGACCTACAAACAAACTGTGACACTGCAAATACACTCTCATTTTTAGTCCTTAAAATAAAAATGTTAGTTTGTAAGGAGATAGCACAACATTCAGAAAAGTGTTATTAAAACTCTTGTAATAGTTCCTCCAGAGAACGTGGTTAATAAAATGAGTAAGTGAACTATGAATCCACATCCAAAAGGCATAAAAAAACTTGAGCAAAATAATTAAAAAGTTTACAAAGCAAAAAAAAAGTTTATCTAGCAAGCCTGCACACAATAAAACTGAATTTCATACTCAGAAATTCTTCCAGCTCACAATTTTTTCAGGGTGTTTCAGCTCTGAGGACAGAAAAAAAGGCAGAAATGAACTATAGCTTACAGTCTCTTTTCCTAAAACTGCTTTTGAAAGCAAGAGAAGGAGATACCCTTCAAGGTGGCTAGAGAAATTTTTCTTGTTAAAGAACAAACCCGTAAAGTCTATGGTTTTCTAATGGGAAATTCTTTGACACAAAAAATGATTTTGCAAGACCATAACAAAAAACCCCACCATTTTTTTTGTATTTTAATTGGGGTGCAGATACATTTTTTTTCTTTGATTTTCTAAAAGGAGGCTTTTTTCTTAGCCAAAGTTATGAATTGCAACTTGCATATGTATGTAATTTATGGGCATATATGGAACTCAGGTAGAAATTTAGATGTATTTAGCCATTATTTTATCTGGGACAGATGTATTATAACCCCCACTGTGATCTTCTCAGCCTCAAGGCAACACTCACTATTTAAGTATCATCTTTAAAGACCTCATTTTATGCCATGCAACAAATATACAAATGAAAGCATCTCCTTATGCTGAGCACCTTAATATAATTACACAAACAAAAAGTTGAAGGAGAATAGAGGGGACATAATATGCCCATATCAGTGGGCACATCAGTGTAGAGGTGGGAATAATGTCTATTTTTCCCAGCTCGCTAGACAGCGTCCTCCCTGTTCAGAACATATTGCCTTTCAAGGTCTTTCTGCACAACATGTGCAGCAGGACTCAAGTTTTATGTCAGAGTTTGGCTTGAAGGAAATATGTACTTTTCACAGCAGTGGCCAGTGAATAAAAGAACAAAGGAAACACTAGAAGGGCCACTTTGACCTTGAGACTTTACCAATAGAGTCAGTCATTCTCAGCCTCTACAACTCTATAGCCTATGGGAAGACTGGAACAGATTTCCCTCCAAAATTTGTGGATCTGCTCTGTACATAACCCAATTTGTCATGTAGGGTCTCTGGGGCTGGGATTTGCCTATTAGCAATAGTCTGTCCATCAGTCAGAGAGTTACCAGAGGCTGTAATGTGCATAGTATTAGCCCATTTTTATTTCTCTGACTGGATTACATATGACCAGCTACAAAAATGCTTGTGGCTGGTACAAATATTACTGGCACAGTGGTGTCCTGGGCACAATAAAACCTGAAGTATTCCACTTCACATCAACATATGTTTTCAGTCAGGCTGGCTAAGTCCTTGAAATCAAAACCAGCCCCCTGGTCAGTACACAAACACATGCTACTATGAATACAATAGTAATAACAATAGCATGCTTGTGTTTGCCTTTTATACTGAAAATGGTTGAATGTTCACTGAAAAAGCTCTTACTCTATCAACAACAGTGAAACATATCCAGCATATTCTAGTATCAGCCTATCACTGTGCTTTGGAAGAGGAAGAAGTTGACAGAAAAAAAAAAAGAAGAGAGAGTATAAAAACTGTACCTGTAAATTAATATTTGGACCTGGGCTAATAGGAAGAGTGGCTGTTGCAAGTGTGCGAGTGAGAAGCTGGTTAGGAGGATTGCTGCTAGGTGGATGTGTAGCCTTCCAGTAGGCTTCCAGATAGTCAGCAAGGTGTTCACAAGCATCTTCAAGCTGGTTCTCATCAAGAATTACATCGAACATTTCCTGATAAAGGAGAGGTTATAGTGAGAATAATCACCAGCTAAAGGGACATCAGCTAGAGACATTGACCACACTTTCCATTCATCAAAAATGAACCACATTTCTAGTACTGTATTAAGATATTTTACCTTTTTTGTTTGGTTTTGTTGTTGTTGTTGTTTGTTTTTTGTTTTTCTGAATGCAATTGATACAAAAGACAGCAATCATAACTAGCAATAATGTTGCCAAAACAAGTCCTCATGACTTCCACTTAGTAATGCACAAACAGTCAATGAAGACATGAAGAAGCAGCTTGAACAAATCTTAAAACTCAAATATACAGAAAGAAGTGTTAAATATTGAAGAATTTAGCTATAGGAAAAAAATGAAACGGCAAGAAAAGGGATCACTCCCTATATCTAGAATAACTAAGAGAACACTAAGACAAACTAAGACCAATAACTAACAACAGTAAGAAACACAAGTAATACAGATACTTCAGTTTCCAAGTGTTGTACAAATACTAGGCACATGGTCTAATTTTAGGCTTCTGAAGTTAGGAGGTGAGTTTCCTCTATTTCCTCCCTGGTCAGGGAGCCAGAAGGCTTCTTTGAGGGCCTGTGCAGGTCTCTGTGAAGGTCACTGAACTGAACCTTCATTTTCTGGTCTCTTACCCATACTCTTGACAGCTGAGTATGCCGGTAGCAATGCATGTCATGTTTAAAAAACAGTTGGGGTCTCATCACCTCTGCTTTATGGTGGAAATTGAGAGAATTAACTTCAGTGCATATCACCAGAAGAACTGCAGAGCTCTCAGGTACCCCTCAGCTCTTTGCCAAAACTGTGACCAAGAACATCAACAGTAGTGGCCATGGTGATATATGCCCCAGGGGAGCTACTGAAAACATTGGTCTTATCCTAAACTACCAGAGATAAAGCATAGTCACTGAGAGGGTTCAATTTTAGGCCAAAAACACCCTAAAATTGTCAAGTAAAACAAACATTCAGTTTATTGAAGCATGAATGTATCAGCACACATCCTAATAACTGCTTGTGACTAGGACTTTTTTTCTCCCCTGCACCCTTGTGATGAGCCTGGAGCCCTCAGGAGGCATTCTGCAAAAAAGCAATAGTGAAGAATGGCCAGAAGAGGGCAAACATTCCTGAAAATTATGTAATAAACCTTGTGCTTGAAAAGAAAGGCACCTTTCAAAGACAAGACATAAATTAACAGTAACTCACGGGAGGACACTGTGCCAGTTTATCAGCTGCCACCATCTGAACATTAAGGTGTTTGGCCTGAGATTTCCCTCGAGATTTTATCAACCTCTGTAAAACCTGTGAAAAGTAAGACATTAATGAAAGTGACCAAGTTCAGACTTCATGTACATATATAACCACTTAAAATGTTTACATTTTAAACTGCTCACTTGAGCAGAGCAAAATCTTAATTTGCTGGCTTCAGGAACATTTCCCATGCTCTTTAATCCAGAATGAGCTAATTTTCATTAACTTCCAGACATCTTTTTGTTACAGTCACTAAAAGGTCCCCCTCCTACTTTGCTCTGCTGCTTCTATTTTTTTTTTCTAAGTTGAATTTTTTTAAATGATCTCCTGAGTTCTCTTCCCACAAATTCATTCTTTTCTTTCAAATGCCTCTTCGCAAGGTCTGTGCATGGTTTTTTCAAGGAATGAAAGATGTTACAGTTTAGCAATCCTGTGAAAATGTTTCTTTCATTTCTGTATTATTTTGATTCAACAAATCATTAGCATTACTTAACTAAAAGTGCAATCTCAATTAAAAAGCCCATTGGAGCTACAGCATCTTTTCCAAAATGGATCTTGGTAACACTAGATCTGAGATACCTTTTTGATTAGTAATACTTCACCATCCAAAGAGAAGCAATAACAATATGTAGCCTCTGAACTTGAGTGAAGACACGTGATTATCTGAACTTAAGACCAAAAAATAAAATTAAAAAAATACTGAAAGAGCATGAAAGTGACTACAATACTTACTTTAGGAGAAGAAATCTTTACATATACAATAATGGGAGCCAGAGAGGTTTTGCTTAGCTGAGCTGGGTGGTTAATGGTATCAGCGTCAAGCACTACTAACTGCAGTGTCCTCGCTAATTCAAAAATCCGTTCAATTTCACTTTGAACTTCAGCTGCAGAGAAATAGAAAATTAGAGTTACAAAAATACTAAGAGGTGATTAGTTTGAAGAAATGTAAAAATGTTGTAAACTGGTGTGTTGCTCCTCCTCTGCTTGCAGGAGTTGTTATCTGTGCATGTCCCTGGCCCACTACAGCAATGAATGCAACATTAATGAGAGCATTTCATCCCTGGTTTGCTGCCTGGCAGGCAGCACAGCGGGCCTCTTTCACCTCACCGATTCCTGCCATTCCAGACTGGAGAGATACTGTTAGTGCCTTCTTACAAAACCTCGGACCATGTATGTAAGAAAAAAAGAGGTATGAATGCCTGCTGTATCAAACAGTAATCTTACTATGTCACAAATTTCCTACATGTAAATAATTTCAGTTCAGACTTTAATCTTATGCAGTAACGAGTTCGCTCAAACTGGAGTGCCTGAGATAGGCATTAGGAAGTACTGAAGTGCCTATATTAGCAGAAACTCATGTTTTTCCATTTACTTCAACTTATCAAAGCTCTGGAAAACAGTTTCCTTCATATAGTAGCCTCAGTAAAAATTTTGATTATTATGTGTAAAACACTTTTTCAGGAGAAATAACTCAATAATCCAAATAATGCTATGGTGTCTTCCTCACAACCCCAGAAGATCTGGAAAGGTGATTTTCCCAGAGAAAAATCTTCTCTTCTTCTGGTAGTCATGCTCTCAGCTCCTCAGCACCCTGTCTGATTGGCAGTACTTTTCAGGACAAACCTCTCCAAGACAGATGGGCTGCATCCACTTTCACAAGTGGTGTAGAAACTGTCTTCATTCCCCAATGAAACAAAACTGAATCTTGTAATAGCAAAATCATCCTTGAAATGGAATCACATTTTCCTGCTCAAATTTTGCTATAGGCTGAGAAATTACAGAAGCTGGGTGATTTGTGCAAGTCTGCAAAGAAAGTCATCAGGTAGACAAGGCAGTAATTCATAAAGGTTTCCCTTTAAAGGTCGTGCACGCTTCATGAACCAAAATCAGATTAGATATCTTGCCCATTCAAGGTAAATATTAGAAGACAACCAACAGAAACTTAAAGGTCAATAAGAGATACCAAAAACTTAATAGAGAGTTTCTTGAAATTACACTATCAGCCTTTTATCCATTGTACTGGCAAAAGCTTTACTTTTGCTTGGAAACACAATCTATGTGATTAGAGAGGGTCTCTTTCAAGACATGTGAAGAGATCGATTTTTGATATCTTAGAATAGCAACTGAATAAATCAGGTACCATAATAAGGCTGCAAAATTTCCAAGAGAGAGCAAGGCATCCCAGCTAGTTTAGCTCAGTGTTTTGGTTCCAGATCAATAGGTGATTGCTATGGTCATTTTATAAATGAAGTAACCTCTAAATGGTCACCAGAAAAATCTATATATGATATCCTTCATTGGAGGAGGTTGACACTGTTTTGGATCTATTAGAGGTCACTTCCAAATGTTTGTAGTTATCTCCAGTTTTAGGTGAGTACATGCCAATCAGTCATTTACAACAGCAAACATCGTGAGGTGTGCATGGCATATGGAAAGCATTAGTGCATGCTTTTCTGCTGGTCACTGGAAACACTGTGGCCCAGCTGCATCTAAATTAGGACCACATTTTTTAAGGGAGAACTGATGGTTCTTGGCACATTCATGATTACATTTTCTGCAACTTTGCTGTGTAGAAATACTGCTGAAGTCACTGAACACTGTTGTCTCAGAGTTTTGGTAGAAGACAGTCAATAATCTATGCCTAATTTAAGTCCAAATGACAACTAGAATAAACATATCAGAGATAACTTGTCATGCTGTTCTGATGACAAGTTTGGATTCCTTTCCTGCAATTTCAAACCAGGCTCAACACTTCAGTCAGTATAACAATATCAGTTAATGTATCATTTTAAGACCATTCCAGACTGCTAAAAAACCCTTGTTCAAGACAATTTATAACCAGCAAAATCTGCCTCTATGCCATTGTATCATAATTTTTTCTGGGATAGCAGTATTTGCTACACTGCTGGAAGCACTTTTCTGCCACTATAGAACACATCTCTGTGGACTAGATTTCCTGATTTACTTTTTGAATCACCCTTTGCCAGAGCAGGCCCTCAGGATATGTTCTATTGTGAAATATACCCAGGGCAATAACTGCAGGTAACTATGGCTCTGTGAACCAATAGTTTCCACTTGACTCTGAAGATGGAGAGATATCTTTTTCATCGACTAAAAAGTATTTCAGTACTTATTTTTCTAAACTTGAATGTAGGAGAGAAGGTCAAGGAACTACACTGCGTGATTGGTGAACTGATATATGTGCCTCTATTCTCCACTCAAGAATGGATGGGAAAAATGCCAGAGACTGATGAAGAGGTCCCTATCTCCTCTTCCTTAGAGCACTTCTTCAGCATCTGGAAAAACTTTCATTTCACTTGAAATCTTCTTTGAATTCTAGTTTTACACATAAGATTGTGCCAATTACTTACATAATAGTAGCTTCTCTTTTTAGATGACAAAGACTTTATCTACTGCTATAGCTTTGGTTTTCATCTTTCTTTAGTAACATCTCTCAAAAACCTAATTCTATACCCATAGATTCCTTCACAACAAGACACTCAGCACAGATCTTCTCTCAGACGTTTGCCCAAAGTAAGCAAAGAACTCGAAATGTCATCTGGGGATAGTAACACAAATGTCACTGATAGTTAAAATAGGGAGCTGAGAACAGTGACAGAGGGGTATCTTCAAAGCAGCACAGCAATAGCTTTGCAATCTTCCCACCTCCATGAATACTGTCTATTTAGAATAATGTCCCTTCTTATGTACTGGAGAGGCATAACTGGAGTGAACTTATAACATTAAACGCCAATAAATTGTATTTGCAAATCATGAGAGGCATAAAAATAATTAGATCTACTATGACAACCATTGTGAAATGCTGGCAGCCCAGCTACAACACTCAAACCCAGAAATTAGCTATCAAATTTTGAAGTCACCCTTACAATCTATTTCATATGGCCTCCTTAGTAACCAGAAAGCAAACATATTTTAAATGACAGGAGCATGTAACTAATTATCCCATACAACTCTAAGAAACAGTAAGTACACATCTCCCAGACATCTTTAAATATAGCACATTTAAACTTATTTCCAAATATTAATTCTCAATATCCTTACTGCACCTTGAAATGAAATTCAGTACAATGAGAGCACTAGTAAAGGGCTTATCCCATTATGGGGGCAGACAAATATTCTTTACACCAGGTGGACCTTACAAGTGAATTTCAAGCAAAAGTCTTTAACAGTTCATTACAATAATCTCACCTGAAGTAAAGGCAAAGACACAACAACACTGCATTTTATCTATGTCAATTCACTAATAACATGGTGAACTATGGTGGAATTTAGAGTCACTTATATAATGCCATGGTAAAAGAACATTCTCTATGCTCCACAGTTGGAGAAACACAACCCTCCTTTAGACTTGGGCTGAAAGCATCCATAGCAGCCAGGAGTCACTGGGACACTCAGCTTGACAGTGCAGTGGCTATGTCAGCACTTTGTTTTAGGAAGACTCTGGAAGTTTCATGGCAGGGACGAGACACAAAATGGACATGCAAAGGCCAAATTAGAACCACAAAATATTGCTTAATAGCAGCAAAGAGACTTTGGTCTTCGCAAGGAGCAGTGAGGTTCACAAACTGTCAACTGTGCACAGTATGACTTTTATATCCTATTTAATTTGACCTTGGCTACTGTCTATGGTATCAGTGGCTCTGTTTTGTTCATAGAAACAGATATGTAAATTATTGCTTGGATATGTAAATTGTTGCTTGGATTGCAACAGCTACAGAGACAAAGCATTCTAGTTTTTTAAACGGGGCTCCTGATACTACAAACATACGGCATGAAAAGAACTCACCTAAGTCAATCTATGCCATATAAAATGATTAGCAGCACCTTGTACAAAGGGTTTTCAAATAATTTCGTAAATTAAGGAGAACAGCATCAGTTGCCATGATTTTTCTTATACTAAGTCTTTTATACAAACACAGTTGCTTGAAAATAACTAATTACTAAATTCCATGAATATAACTAGAATAATGAGAAGTTTAAGGCAACCTCTCAAATTCACAATCAAGGCAAAAGAAAGAAATGTGGTTTTTATTCCTTAAAAGCATGTAGATTGTCTTGCACCAAAAAAAAAAAAAAAAATTGCTGAGAAATGAATAAAGGTCATACCTGAAATCCAAGAAAATGAAAATGAAAAAAAAAAAAGGAAGCGATAACTACTGAGCTGGGCCCACACAAGTCTCAATTAAGAAGAAAATCATGAGCTTGACTGACAGAATTAAAATTTTAATTTTTGAACGTGTGTGTATACACGGTTATATTGAGTGAAAAATCACAAGAGTGTCTACATTACATATTGCTGTAAACCAGAATGCAGGTACCTGGCCACAGCAGGCTACCCTGGACTGCACTAGATATTTGTGCTCACTGTAAAAATCACAAGAGTGTCTACATTAGGTATTGCTGTAAACCAGAATGCAGGTACCTGGCCACAGCAGGCTACCCTGGACTGCACTAGATATTTGTGCTCACTTTATACAAAGCGAGGAGGCCAAGAAGCTACGAAGGGTAATCCAGTAAACTACACAGTGTTTGAGCAGATCAGAGCAAGCTAATAAGAAACCCCACACGTACATAAGTGTTTGGCCTCTTCCTGCTCATCTTCCTCTTTCCTCCCCTCAAGCACCATGCTGCTCTGGGCAGGCAGGGAGCTAACAGAGGGATCATACTGGGTAGGGGACAGAGGGTTTCTTTCCTTCCCCAGCCAGGGAGGTTCAGTCCCGCAGTCTCCAGGCAGGACTGTGTGTCCCACTCCACATTGTGGGGGCGTCCCAGTGCTGGGGAGCAGAAAGCTGCAGCCTACGCTGCAGTGTACCCAGCTAAGAAGGAAAAAGTCTTGGAAAACAAGCAAGTAAGAGAGAATAAATGCTTCAGCTTAGTCCTCAGGCAATTTGACAAAAGATACCTGGATTACAGGTGTTTTAATCAAAGTTCTAACACAAATGTAGTTTAGTGAATATGCTTTCATTTCCCTGATCTCCACCAAATACCTTAGCCACTAGCTTGCTATGTAAAAAGTGGAAGGTGGAAGTGGGAGGATGACAATATTTTCCAGGAAAAGTGGCTGCATGTGTTACTCATGCCTAACAGATGGGGCTCCTGCAAGGGATAAGGCAGAAAGGAGAGAAGCATGTCTGCTGCTCTGCTTGGCACTCCCGTCTGGGCTCTGCTGAAGGGGAGATGTGGGGTGAGGTGCTGCAGGAAAACAGGGTTTTCCTCTTCTTGCCTGCTGAGGCTCAGTTTAGGCAGAATTCAGATGGCTTTTAATGCACACACATGTCCAAGTGGTATTGACAGATACAATGCCATGTTTGGGAACTTCAGCATAACCAACATCTATTTATAATGAACTAACATCTCCTGAAATGTAATACTATAATTATGTGAAAATATAAAACAGATAGTGTCATTTAAAAATGCTAAATAGCACATAAAAATATCTACATCCTCCCCTATTTCTCTGGGCTAGCAAAACAATAGCATTCATGGAACAATGCTTCTTATGCCAAGTTTAAACTGGAAGTAAATTTTAATGGCCTATGACTGGAAAAGATTGAAATCAGCAGATTGCAGCTGAAATAAGTGGTTGAGCACTGCACAGGGGAGAGCTGCACTGAGATGGAGATGACTGTGCCAGGCAAAAGTGGAGCAGCTCCAGAAGGTGCCATGCAGTACCATAGCGCGGCTCCCATCATTAGGCTTCCCTACACTCTGTTAAGGAGTAATTGGGATAGTAAAACTGGGCAAAGAAGTAGTCTAAAATTTATATTGCCCAGGGGACCAAGCAAGTCTCTCTGCCCAGTTCAGAAGGGATATCATCACATCAGGCTGGCACTAACTTGGGTATTTTTGTACCGTGCCTCATTACTCAGTGCAGTGCTACAGACTTTTACAGCTCTGGTACATACATAGGCACTAAGTAAGTGTTCCCTAGGTCTGTTGTTTTTTTACAGAACAAACATAAATAAAAATGTTCAACATTTCTCACAGATAGAATATGGAACTACTTTATCACTGGCTATTCAACCCCTCCTGCTGATGGTGTGCCACTCGCAAAACATTTGCGTATTCACTGAGTGGGAGAGATACTGACTCTGCAGCCTGATGCTTAGAGTGGGAGGCAAAACACATGGATTCCAGTTCCTTCTCCAGGGAAAGTTTAATTATTATGCAAAGTGCGTACGACTCAGTAGGACCAACCAACAACCATCCTAAAGGTGATCATAGCCCTGTCATGGGGATGGAAATTACGAGTTCATACCAGAGAACAGGAGTGAACCCAGACTTCTTTGCATTCTGGTTAAACAACTCAGGCCCATAATCTTGGATAAAATGAGGATAGAGACACCAACTTTTAATCAGTTGGTGAGCCCAGAAGAAAGAAAAAAACCCTGTATCCATTTAGCCTACAGTGTGAATAGTTTTAAGGCATGCAGATTGTACTCTGCTTTTAAGCAAACAGCTAACTGGCTAAAAATATTGGTTTTCATATTGATATCTGTAACCTTAAAAATTATTCTAATACATTGCTATATTCCTTTGTCTCTAGCATGTTTTGTTTCAATATAATTACCAATTACACATATTTCTGTGAAGTATTATGATAAAATATAGGAACATGTTGCTGGGAGTTATCTCTAATTTACAGAAATTAAGATTTTTTCCACCCATATATCATGGGATCATAGAATCAGCCGGGTTGGAAAGGACCTCTGAGATCAAGTCTAACCCTTGATCCATTGAAAACACTCAGGAAATTTCATTAAAATACTTTGTCAATACTGTATCAAAAACTTATTTGCAAGTTATAATATTGGAAAGTTAGGACCAAACTTCTAATCCAGAACTACCTAAAGAATTCATTAAGGAAACTCTGACCTTATATGTTAAGAAAATCTTGGCTGGCCTAGCAGGATAAAAAAGCATTTTGGGACATGTGAGACTGATAAATTATAACCGGTTCAGGAACTTCATGCTACTCTTTCCCCATTTGTGTGCAAACAGAAGTGTAGCTACATCCTCATGAAAACCCCAAACCTCTTATCTGCTATATTAATTACAGCATTCCGGTATAAGGCAGGTTTAGGTTTAACAGATTAAAATATCTGAAGATTTAATGCCTGGAAATGAGAGTTATGGACATTTGTCCCAGCTACCTTGAAGATAAAATTAAAAAAGGAACAATCAGGATTTTCCACAACACACTGAACACCTTTTCTATTTTCTTTAACTATATTAGATCCTGGAACACACTCTTGGTTAAATCCCAGTTTTGCATTCCTGTTTCCTGGCCTCTGGAAGTAAGGAGGGATTTTTATAAGGCCTAGCTAGCACTCTTTTAAGTTTATCTTTGATTTATAGTTGGAGAAGCATTTACTTCAAACAACTGTCATTAAATTACCAAACATGGAGAAGACATAATAACATTTCATATATGGATATAATATATAGTGTGTATTCATACATATATATAAAAACAAAACAAATAAATTGTTACCATATTTTCAAGCATTCAACTGGCTTTTTACACAAATATCAAGAAAAAAAAAATATGAGGCTGAAATTTGCACAGGTAATCCACTACTATTTCTTCAAGCATTTATATTTCATTTTCAGAAGACAAAACTTTGGAATATCAACCTAATGATGTAAATGGGAGCTCTATACGTTTTCTATAGACAACTTTCCAAAGGTTGGCACTCAATTGCACATGCAAACTGTATGTAATTGCACATGTAATGCCTGACAGGTTATTGCATGTGCACAGAGAAAGCAAATAAACAGATTCCCAGGCATGTGACCGCAATTGATTTAACACATACACGATGACATATTTTACATCAACATTCATACATCTGTGTCAGAATATGCAGATTAGGTGCACATACCTTAGAAGTATACAGTAGAATACCTAATCTTTAGCGTTTACTTGTCAATGTCAACTCTGTTTTTAGAATTACTTGAAAATAAATAAGGAAAACCAGCAAGGTTTTTTAAAAGAAAGACTTAGCAACACAGTACAGGATCAGCTTTTGTCTATCCGTGAGCCAGATGCAAGAAACACACGGTGGTTCTGTGAGGTACAATAAAGCACTGAACACAAAACAGCAGGAAAAGTAATTTGCAAGCTTGTATACATACCTAAAACATCTGGAAAAGGAGAGCATTAATGAAGCAAAGAATGGAAAAAGCCAAGACAATCAGGTTTTGTACGAAGCATACAGCATGAGGTAAGGTTATAACAAGTGTAACATACACAGAAAAAGGCTTGGGTTCTTTTGACAAAGAAATGCAGCAAAAGCACAAAGCTGGTTCAGCAGTTTCTGCAAATGGCATGTATCCATATAAAAATTTAACTAAGCCAACTGGGGCTGATTTTCAGTTGAATGAGATTTAACCATGTACTGTACCTTGTTGGAGAAAAAAATTCTGTTCAAAATGACAGATTTCTTCCAGGCTTTTAAAGAAATTAATCATTTGCCCTTTCCTTAAATTTAGTTCTAGCATCTCACATGTTAAACATGTATTGACAAGCAAACATTTCTCTTTATATACAAAACAATCTTTCACATAGGAGAGGAATAAGACTGTACTGTCCTCCTAAATCTTTACAAGTCAAACACTATTTTTTAAAAATTCTTGATAACATTAATTTTGTACTAGATATGCAGTGGTAGCATTGGTTTCCAATGATTCAAATCCCAAGTCTATTTTTAACTGATTCCATTACAAAAGCAAACTGTCAGTCGATAGGTGTATGTAGCATTAAGCTGATTGAGACTACCCTATAATCCTGTATATCCAGTTCCTCGTGGCTATTCCTACTCCTGGTTATCACATTGTTTGTCTCTGCCTCTTTGAAATTAATTCTGGGTTATCTATTAAATCAGTTCCAAATAATAGTGCTCACTTCACTGTTTTCTGTGCTATCTACAATTATGAACAATATACACAATATCACAGATCTACATTGGGTGATAAGGTAACAGTTCTCAAAAAGAGGTTTACTTATTTCTCAGAAAAAAAGTATTTGGTATTAATATATCAAGCACATTACCTTTGTAACATATTAAGTAATTGACAGAACACTTATTAAAATAATACTTAAAACCCAATAATATATTTTCAAAAGTCTAAGAAATAGCCTTCTCTGCTGCAGTTAAACTGCTGGTCACAAATGTGAGCATAAGTGAGGGATAAATCAGTGGCCTGGCTGTCTAGCTGCGTGAGGTACCACTTCACAAAGGCGGGTGAGTAAAGGAATAGTTTCCCATCGAATCTAGAAGGAGGGAGGGATTAGGATTAACATAAAGCAGTTCTGGGGAGCTGTATTTGCTATAATAAACAGTCACTGAAAAGAAGCCATTGAGTAATTTAATTTCTCTTCATTGTCAAATATGTGTTTCAGATCTCATTTAGAACACATGGTTCTAATCTTTCTCTGAAAAGAGAATGAATAAACTATGGGCTACTTTATGGAACTTACTGTGGTGGTACTTCATTGACACAATAAAACAATTTTTCACTTTGAAACATCCTGGTTAGGTGAGAAGCTGGAATTATTCATATTTTCCAGATAGAAAACTGAATTACAAAGAATAATCAGAGGTTATGAATAATTTGGGGGGACTCCATTTCAGAAATGGAAATCCTGATTTCTGGGGATTCTTTTTTCCAAAATGGAACATAACCTTGAAGCTTCTTTTAGAAGCCAGTACTAAGACTCAGGACATTCCTGATGCTGCTTGGTACTGTCAGTACAGGATATCAGTACTGATCTGAGAGGAGGGAAGAATTCTTTGAGCTAGGCTTGGAATGACAAGAATACCTCCGAAGTTAAATGTCAGCAAAGAGAAGAGCCTAAAATAAGAGGATGTCTGGGGAATGAGAAGTCACAAGGCTGGTATTTCATAAGGTACCCAACAGGAGCTCCAGTAGTCCATAGGACTACCTGGTTTCCATCTGCCTTTTCCAACTCAATGTATTACCATGCAACATGCTGATTTTAATGGCATACCCTATTGTTGACAGGTTCAATGCTTGAATCTCTGTTTCAGCTACAATACTTAGTACTTCTAAAAAACATGCTTGAAGCATGCAGAAAACATGAGGGGAAAATAGCCATCTTTATAAAGTCTGTAAATAACTAGTCCAATACTATACAGCATTTCTGTATCAGAAGCAGCAAAAGCCACTATTGCACAGGGCTCTTCAGTTAATTCAGTAAAAAGGGAGTCTCCTTTTGCACCCTTCAGCACCGCACCTCATCTCTGACTTGGTAAGCCACGACAGCCAGTGACAGGATGGGAGTCAGCGTGGAGGAACCCAGCAGGAAGGGAAGGAGGGGGATGCTCCTTCCCTCTGTGCTTCCATCCTCTGCTGGGACCCACCCTGGCTTGAGGCACCGGCAGTCACCCCAGTACATGGCACACTCTGCACTGCCTTGGTGAGCTTTAAAGGCTGTCATCTCTGGCACTAAGCCTTCAGTGGTGTCAAGGGGCTACTTGCTGGCCCTGGGTGAGTGTGCCCGCTGCTGAGATTCAGAAGAGAGGCCCATGGCACACTGTGCTGCAGTGCTGTAGCTTGCAGGCCATCAGATATAGCAGATCTCCCTCCCACTGGGGTCATCCCATTTTTCAACAGAGAATTAACACCTGATGAACCACAGAGATAAACCAGTGCTCAGTACGCTTAAGACTGAAATTTAAATCCCTTTCCAAAACAGGAACATAAACTGAAAATGTCCTGTTGTGTTTTTAGAGAGTTTCATTCGCCTTCCTGATGTTTCTTGCCCCATACACTGTCAAAGTTAATATGGGGAAATAAGGGAAATAGCAATATACTGAAAAATTCCAATTCCCCACATTAGTTTGTATATTTTTTTCAAGAAAACTAAGGCAGAGGATTGGTGGAAAAGTAGTGTGCAAACACTTAAACAAAGACTGAATCACAGCATGTATGTATGGCCAGTCTTCGCAAGCAAAGATTTGGGAAAGGTCATTACCCTTCGAGCCTGCGCAGTGGATTTTTTAGGTGAGACACAGCGTGCGCTGAACTGAGCCCACCCTTTAATCCTGAGGTTCATCTGCCAGGGCCGAGTGAGCTTGGACAGTGGCAGTGAGGGTCTCAGGACGTAGGTTTGTTTAGAGTGACCTTCTCTTAGATGGATTGCCTTACAGGGCTGATGAGCTCCATCTGCCCGGGGGCTGGGAATCGAACCCGGGTCGCAGCGGTGAGAGTCCTGCACCCTAACCACTAGACCACCAGGGGCCCCTCGAACCCGGGTCGCAGCGGTGAGAGTCCTGCACCCTAACCACTAGACCACCAGGGGCCCCAAATCACAGCATACATAAACCTAAAGCTACTAAGAAGCTACACAATTAGCCTTCTTACTATCACTTCCTAACCTTTATTTTTCACAACTTGAATTTGTAAATTATTAAAAGAATAATATTCTTTTAATAGGATTTAATAGGATTTTTGGTTGGCTTACAGCAAATTCGTCACACAAACTAAAGAAAAAAAAAAATCCACTATATGGTGTGAAATTGCCACTCACCTCTTCTACTTCAGCCAACTAAATGCTCAAAGAAGAGGTATATTGTTGTCTTCCTTGTGAACCACTGCTAGGAGAGGCCACCTACCATCAGATTACAAAGACATTTTCTGAGTCTGCCTCTTATTTCTACCTTGAGGTACATTGCAGGTAAGGAAGGAAACAGGCTGTTACACTTCTTGTACTTTTTTAATTTTGCCTTGTGCAATGGTTTTCCCACTGTCTTACAAAAGCAGTTACCTTTTCTGACTCCAGCTTATTTTATTTTATCTCAGTTTTCCTCCCAACACACTGCTGCCACATCATTTCTCTGCCTGACTTGCTTCCTGGCTGGTTTTTGTCCTTCTGTGGTTTACGCCACGCCTTTAACAACTATCCCAACTCCTTCTCCATAACTCCAACCTTTTCCATAATGGATTTTCACTACTTGCCTTCCTCCCTGAGCCTGGTCAGCCACCTCTTCCTCCAGGCAAACATCTTCAAAGAAAATGTCTTTTTATTCCATATTCCATGCTGCACAGCAAAGTAGGGATTGCAACTTGAAAGATGAGCATCTTTCCACTTTAGTTCTGCTTGGCTGACCTGATTCAATCTGCTGGGAGCAGGTTCTGCTCAGCATCATTGCTGGACCTTGCCCAAGAAAGGCTGAGTCTTTAGGCAATTCAGACGCAAAGCCTGGCATGTGTTAATGGCAGCTTCTAACAATTTGGTAAAGTTTTCTTGTTATTTTCATAAAAAATGCCCACAAATATGTAAGTGAAATTTCATTCAATTCACTAGCAAATTTCAAAACCCTGCTAGTTTACTGGAACTACAGAAGTATTACAGCTTCTGAAAAAAAAAGGTTTTGAGAATATTTTAGCATAGGTAAAATTAATTTTTGCCCTAACTTCATGGTTAAAATGACTCAGTTGCTCTATCTAATATTTCCCAAGATACTTCAGAATTAGTTTGTAAATCAGTTAAGTTTTAGAACAGTTATAAGCAACTGAAGACCTGATATGTAGCAGGAAATCTTAATTAATAACAACAGGTCTGTTACAAAAACTAGAGAGATATATCTATCTATCCACATATTTACATATATACATAATTCCTGTCATCTTTGAGTCTCTCAAATTGAACTTCTGTCAGAACTTCCATTTTAAATACCTCTATCTAAAAAAGTACCTTGACACAAAGAAAAGATGTTGATGCTCTCAAGGGTAAGGTTCTACATGAGATGAAGGTGTACAAGATTGGGCAACATTTAATTTGTATAGAATTTTTTTTCCTGTATACATTTTTGTGATAGCTGTTTTACATATGTGAGAATATTTTAGCATGAGGAATAGATGATATGCTTTTTACCGCTGCATATATTTGTGCAGTATTGCAAAATTGCACACACTTTGATGATCAGGTTGGGAACTCAATCATGATGATTCTGTTCATTCCATGACTGGGTGACCTCCAACCTTATTACTGATTTTCAGTTCTATTCAAAACAAATGACACTTTATATTTTCAACAGATTATTAAACAGACTTTGGTTACAAGACTGAAATTCACATAAAAGAATATTTTTGTGTGTAAAGATATTAATTATGTTGTTACAGTACATTGCATTTTGCTATTTGAAAACACTTAAAATAAGACACACTTGGAAGCTATCAGACTACTTGCAAGCAAAAATCCAGACTCCACATAGCTGAGAGCAAAGGTTTTAAGAAGCAAATTTTCAAGAAAGGGAGGTCAAAGTTTTTAAGGCAGAGAAGCTTTTTCTAAGAAGGACAACTATAATAGGCAAGTGTTAAATATTCAGTCATGGCACAGGTGGAGTCAGAAATTTTTTTGTAATAAAACTGATAAAGAATCCACTTAATAGGATGAATGAAATTCCTTTCCTGTTCCACAAAATTTACAAGTTTTCAAGATACAATGCTGTGTTTAGGGGAAACCAAGCTCTCTCGAAGGGTACTAAGAGGAACCTGCAGCAAAGGCAGAAAGATGACTGGAGCATTCACCTGTGATCTAGCAAGTTCCTCCTTTTTTTTTGTATTTGACTGGGGACTTGAACAGGACTTTTTCGGGGACTTGTGTCCCATATCTCAGCTGGGTGCCCTAACACAAGTATGTGGACTCCTAGCAGAATTCATCTTAGAATCTTATATTCATAGAACAGTTTAGGTTGGAAGGAACCTTAAAGATAGATCATCTAGCTCCGACCTCACTACATGGGCAGAGAACCTTCCACTATACCTTCTAGCTAGCTCCAGGTGTCTCTACACAGGGAATGCACTAGTGGTAGCAGCACAGTCCTGGATATAAAAGATCTCACACTATAGGAAAGGCTAAGATCAGTCAGGAATTAAGACTCCGAAGTGTCCACCTTCTCCTCTTTGCTCTAAGGACACCTTATGATGACAAGCTCCAGTGGAGACACCTGTATTGCAGATGGTAACATTTAGTTACAACTTCCCAGCTAAGTTTGTTTTTTTTTTCTAGCTAATAAATGTTTAAATATTTATACAACTGGACAAGCTTCACTACAAAATGACTCATGTAAGATGACAGACGTGTATGCTATGAACTTAGCTATACAGTTTTTAAGAAACATTTAAAAAATATTTTAAAAACACTTTTCCATCCTTCTTTTTTTGTACCAACCTCAGGATTAGTTTAAACTGATACAAAATTCATAAAATGTGTCCCTCGATAACTTTTTTCAGGCCTCATATCAGTAGCTGTCATTACTAATAATCTTATTAACGATTATGCACAATATAAATAACATATAATAACATGTAATTCCAAGTATTTGAAAACTGTTACTTTTTTTCAAGTGGAAGAACATGTCTTCAGATTTTATATGGATGGTTACTTCTCCCCATCAAGGCAAACAGCAAAACATTGAGCATAAGCAGGATAAACGAAAATCAGGTCTTTATGAAGTTTGCATGGTAGTGATTTTAAAATGATTTCTAGTGGCAGGATTTCTGGATTATGGGAATTGTGATTTTCTCACAGCAGAGAGAAGGCTATTTTTAGCTTACTCATATGAATTGAGAGTCGTATACTTTACAGGCAATTTGCAGATAGCATCATTATAGGTACTTACCTAAGCTTGATCTCGTGTTGGATCGCTCTATTATCGCGTGCTTACTGGGATTGTTTAACACTGAGCGTTTGGCAAGCGAGATGTCTGCTGTGACTCGTGTAATTGATATACTGCAACAATAAAGACAGTAAGATAGCACAGAATGTTACTTATCTTTCGGGGATATGGGGAGAATTCTCATTTAACACTAGAAGATGGTTAAGACCATAGGAAAACTACTTCTTCTCAGAAGAACAGTATGCTTCCCATAATGGGAACAGAGAAAAAACTTTGTCTAACTAATACTGCTACAAGAACTATTGATAAGACATCATCCTTCTGTACAGTTCTGAAATGCAGTATGACCACTGCCTGCAAAGCTACACATGCCTGGGGAGAGGGGAAGCAGAAGGTCAGAGATGTGCTGCAGAAGATGGGACTTCCCTGGAGTGCCTGGGTCCGATGAGTCCGTGTAAAGTCTGACTTTGCACAACTATGCCCAGTATGAAAAGGCTGGTTTCTCTTTTCCCCAATTTCTTGAATGGTACTGAATGACAACCTGGCATATTTTAGCCATACGTATAAGACATATAGGGATTAAATGGTAAAGGTAAGTCTTAGCAGGGAAACTAATACATCAATATAATCTATTTATTTATTTAAATTTTATTGTTCAGTTTACTAGCATGTGTTTTTTAACAGAGTGTAAGAGTTACCTATGATTTTCCAGAAAGACCCAGCAATATGCTGGCCACCTAAAAATGGGAACTGTAACACAGAGAAACATGTACTTGAAAACTGGCATGCTCAGTTTTGTGTTTATGAGGAAAGATGGGCCAAGGAAGAAGTGGTTACTTTCAGTTTGCTACATAACCTTCTGCATATACTTCATCCTAGGAAAACAGTTACTTTGGTTTGTTTCACATTACAGGGTCAAAATACACTCTTAAGTTCCCTTTCAAATTCTGGTCTAATGAGGTTCAGAGGTCACATTTTTCCAGTGCTGAAAGTTAAATCAGACTGATGATATTCCCTTGTTCTTCCTTGTAGGATTTTACTTGCAATTGAAAAGGAGGAAATGGATTTGCTAAGAACAGGGAGGGCTCCTCTCTAGCAAGCACTGTCAGATGCTGTTTGTTCATAGGAAATGTAATCCAACAGGTCATTTCCCAGTGAGCTTAACATGTGTTAAGCTTATCTTAACTTATCTAAAACCCTAAAAAATGCAATAAAGCCAGAAGTTAATATGGAAAAGCAGAATTATTTGGACAATACAGATTAGTAATGTAATTTTGGAAATTTAGACATGATTTAACTTAAACTAAAAACATAACCAAAGATTGTGATTTCTGGTACAGCTCCTCACAGATAATGCCATTTGTCTTAAAAATAAATCAAACTCATATTGGGGTAGTCATCAGTTACCTTTATTTGTTAATGGATATACACTAGAAACTTCTACAACTTTTGGGGGTTTTGGTTTGATTTGGATTTTTTTCCTGCCAGTCTTCCCTCCTACATGTAATAGAAATTTTTTTGTCCTTTTTAAATGCAATTATGGTATATTGAACCAAGCCAGATTTAACAGTCTGTTTTTCTATCTATGAAAAATGCTGTTTTTCATTTTAACGTCTTTCTAAGGTCATTTTAATGTCTTTTGAGACACGTCTCACCAGAATGACCAAGTCTGCTCTCAAAACAAAGGATATGTATGTTCATATTGCGAAACAATTGCAATGAGAGCAGGGACAGCAGTGTGGCAGCTGAAAGCAGTAGTATGAATCTAAGAACCTCCTGTACAAATTTGTTCAGGACCTTGATTACCAGTTCAGATTGCTAATAAAGTTTGGGATGATTCAAATCTGCTATTGTATTCAGAGTATTTGAGGATTCACCCTGCCTCAATTAGATCTACAACTGAAAATCAGAAATTCTCTAAAATACCTAAAGACATAAAAACACAGTATTTTTTTTTTTGCTTGCAACAACCACTGTTTTGTTAACTTCCAGTCCTGAAGGTATGCGTTTAAGGTTTGATGACCCTGAATAATATAAAGAGGGATTTATAAATGGTTAGGTATCAACATCATTATTCTGACTGAGAAAATCCAACGGCTTAAACAACAATGATCTGCATTTTAAAGAGCTGAAGCTATTGACAAAAAACCTCAAGCTCCCTCTTCAGAGTTTTGACTGGACAGATAGAATAGTGTTACTGATCTGTCCACTTCCAAACTAAATGGAAAGTTACAGATATTATAACACTTTCCTGTTCTTTCAATTTCCCCCCCCCAATGTCAACCCATTAGCGCATATTAATCTGTAGCTTGATCCAGTCACAAAAATCATGTGGAGAATGCACCTGATGTCTCTGGTCCATGGGTCCGTGATGTTTGAGCTACAGATCATGCTACTGCTTTTAGAGGCAGATTATCATTTGACATCTGTACTACAGTAATGTCCGAGGGCTCAAACACAAATCTGAGTGGACCTTGCCTAGTCTGCTGCCACAGCGCTCAGATCAGAACCCAGCAAGTGCAGCTCATCTGATACCAAGGGTGACCATAGTTCAGCAAAGTGGGGGACTGCTTTACCCCTGCACCCTAGTCCTTCTGAAACTTCTCACTACAGAGCCCAGAAGTACTGTCAAACCAAGATCCTATCTTGAGGGATCAAATTTGGATTTGACAATCCCATATATTAGATAGTCAAAATCTCATAACACTCTTTCCAAGTTCGATGCCAAGTAAAGAATTAGAGCTGAGGAGAAATGGTGGCTCTTGTCATTTTGCTCAGAACCTGAGAAGCACTGATGAGGTATCACTTGAAAAATACTTAAAATAACTTTTTAACTTGTAGACAAATATCTAGCAATTTGGAGTGTGAATGTTGCAGTCATCAAGAAGGAAACATCCTTTTTTCCACTCAAATATACGCCCCTGAACACTTCCCACTGCCACACAACCTCTGCATGTTCTGCCAAGGAAACTTTCAATACACACTAGAGTCCACTTATCAAGGAATTAATTATCCATCATTCTTGATTTTCTACCATGTCATAATTTCTTAAAATCCTGGTAGTACCTAAACAGAACCTGAACTGAAGTATATTTGCATTGCCAAGTACTTACCGCCCTTCGAATCTATGTTTTAAAAAATCAAATAATGCTTTTTGCATCATATCTGTTACCTAGAAGCAAACAAACAAAAAATTAATAATCATACAGGAAATTCATAATACTTGATGCTAATAATATTATATAATAAAGCTGACAGTAAATCATATCTGAACAACAGGATCGGAATGCAATTTATTCTTCATCTCAATTCTGACATGAAGTAAAATACAAATAAGCAACTATTTACTAGGAGTAAAAACTGTCTAGATATTTGTCTATGATATAAAATATCAAACACAAATGAAGCACAGTATTTTGGCAAATAAAACATTCTCAACAATCAATTACCTCATATCCCTTCAGAGAAGGCCCCACTAAAACTACTGGTCGCATAGAAGGCACTACATCATAAGGAGGGATGTGCTCTGTCTGCAAAACAGATAAAGTTTTCAGTGTCACAGCACCTAGAGAAAGTTTATACACTGTTTATAACATGAGGAACTATGAATTTCCAGTGATGTCACCAACAAAGGAATCTCTTTTAATTAACTTTTCCCAAAAACTTGTAGTACAAGATAAGGACATAGGAGGTTCAGGGATTTGTTTTGAAAAAGCTTTTTTTGGACTTTAGGTTTTCCCACTGTTTTCACAATTGCTCTGCATAGTTACAAAACTCTTATTCTATGTTCCTTTGCACAATTCCTAACAGGTAAATTGAAAAGGTTATTTCCAACAACTAATGATTTGAAATGATTGACTCTAGAGATGTGACATCTGTTTCCCACAAAAATTTTATGTAGGAAAATGATGAAAGAGAAAAATAAAACAAATCGGGATGGAAAAAGCATAAAAAATCTCTTTTTTTAATGTTCAGATCTGCCCACTGCTTGACAAAACATTGTGACATCACTGCAAATTCCCACGGCAGCACTCATAATCTGACATCCACATTTGCATCCATGATTCAGTTGCAAAATGAAACCAAAATAATGACTGATTTAGTACTTCTAGAAAATTATCATAAACAGAGCTTGGGATAGCAATTCTTCCACTTTGGGAAGTTCCTGTCACTACCCAAGAATGGATTCTGTTAGTACAATATTTATCAAAGTACTTACTGATGTATCATGCACAATTTCTAAAACGTATTTTAAAATACAATAATAAAAAGATTACTTCCTTCCAAAGATTGCAAAGGTTTTATATTGTTATCACAATGCAATAGAAATTAATTAAACTGTTGGTTTGGGGTTTTTTTCTTTGTTAATAAATGGCTATTTCAACATATATCAATCACCAAGAATGGGTCTTATCAGAAAAATTTTTTGTTCATATGGGAAGTTTTGGTTTATCTTCGGGAAAACATGACTGAAATCCAAATCCAGAAACATTTGAGTGATATGGAAAAAGGAATGCTGGATCTATTTTTCTAATGCTTACATAGTACAAATACATCAGTCAAGATAACAGAATACAGACACTGTTCATTGTTCTAGTACTCAATGTATCCCAAGGTGTTTCACAATAACATTAAAATAAGTATATACATTCCAAAACACAAACCCACAAAGACAGACATTAGTACAGTGACAGCACACGGTGCTACACAAGCAGCAGTCTAAAGCAGTCTAAAACATAGAAAATATTTTTGTGAATGTTCTGTAACATAATTTATTTTGTTTTTTGTTACCTGTAGTTTCACCAAATAATTAGTAACATAAGAATGAATACCAGTGCCCAAGGCATCATAAGCATGTGAAATGGATTTATTTTACACAGCACAGAAACTGACTCAACACATTTCAAAGCAAACCCCTGCAATTAAGGTGTGCCAGTATCAAAATGCAATCCTCCACTCTTCTTGCTAATATTATTAATAATCTGGTAAGTGTATTAGAGACAGATTCAATGAAAAATTCTTTGCAGATATGCAAGTGCTTATAGAATGAGTGTCCCGATGCAACAGATCTTTGTCTTAATGTGACTAACTCAACTGAAGGCATACATGCTAGAAGTTAACCAGCTATTTGACAGTTAGGGCAGGCATAGAAATTACCTTATTTGATGGAATATGAATTATTCTTAAAATCTATTCTGTCAAAATGGGCATATTTCTTCTCTAATCTTTAAAACTTGAAATAATGAAGCCCTCAGCAGAAAATTGAGTAAGAGTTATCTAATGGAAGCATTAAAGTTCTTTAATTTAGCATTAGAGAATCTAATGTCAGTGAGCTATACAGTTTTCACTGCAGATTTAATTTCAAATATGAACTCATACTGAAAACCAGCAGTTTTGACACTATGGCTTTTGCTCAGTGGTTTGACTATGTAGATTAATTTGAAATGCCCATCCAGTACTTAATGTAAGTGTCAGTATCACAAACCTCGCTATATCCAGTAATGATTCTGATATGGAAGAAAAGAGGCACCACAGAGTAGAAGAAAGAGATGTGACTAACCACCGTCCAGGTCTAAGGTGGTTCATCTAGAAGATGAACCTTTGAAAGATGCTTATGCAGACAGCATCCAATACATGTCAACATGTATTATTCTTCCTTATCATTTTTTATGCGGTTATAAATATGATTAAGTAAGAAACTACTCAGAAACAAGAAACTATTGTTGATTTCCACACCAGGCATAACAGACCCTACTGAAGCCAATGGTCATGACTTTGGAAATGAGAAGGAATTAATAGTATTTAAAAGAGTTCAAGAAAAAAAAACACCAGAAACAAAGTTCTATTTACTAAACATGAAAGCATCCACAGCAGGGACAACAATGTCACTTGGCACTATTTATAGGCACTATAACAGTCTGTTATAACCTGTAGATTTAAATGGTTAAAAACAAGTGAGTAAGAGCTATGAAGTCTAAAGCTTCTAAAACAAAAAAAGGAGAAATATGGTATTTCACTGCATAGTTTGGCTGCTACCTAATGTCTTGCCAACTTATTCCAGCAAAGATCCTAGAAATGTATTGCAGCTTGTTGTAACACAATGTCAATTGCATAATTCTTTAGTTATCTGGGTTATCTATGGAGAGACATTGGCTCTTCTGGAAACGACCAGTGCCATTTCCAATAGTTGAGATACTAAAAAGGTCTGACTGATGGGTGACAAGAACATTTGGCCGATAATTTATACATGACAACAGGAAAAACTCAAAGTAAACTGTCAAAACAAGTCTGAGGTTTTCCACTGGTCTTGTGCACCTGCAGATTTTGCACTTAGTGAACTGGAAGCTTAAATATGGACTAAACTAAAAATACAACAATTTTTTATTCATTTTCTAAGTACAAACTGAGTATCTGATAGACTCCAATAATGATTTCAATAGACTGAGAAATAAAAAAAAATATAATTGAGAAAGATATAGAAAGACTGAACAGGCACTAGAGAGGTGAATTATATGGATTTTCTAGAAATAATTTTCTCAAACTTTCAGAAGGCCTTTCAAATGTGTTCTATTATTCCATCAAAAAGGATAAGTACTGTAGCAGAGTTTCACAGTTACACTGAACTCTTGCCTGTTTTCTTGTACTGAATCCACTAACAGCTCAATACATCTCTTCCTCCTTAATTCTAGAATAGCTGCATTGTTAATCTGGAGTAACAATGCTAATGATGCCAGTGGCAGGATAAACACAGGCAATGTCAATATAAACTTACCGATTTCTGCTTCTGCTTAGCTACAGCAGCATGGAAAAGAAACAAAGAACAACAAAGCATGCATGTTATTGGCTTGTCAAAGGACGCAGACAGTTAACAGGACTAGAAATGTGACGCAGTGCAGGTGAGCAGGTGGACAGATGGGAGCTTGGAAGTCGGTGTTACCTTCTTAAAGAAGGGCATTCTTTTCTCTTTGGAGTGGGGTGATGTTACACTGTTTGCACTGGGTTTGGGGGAGCGATGGTTTGCTGGAATATCATTTTCTTCTGCATCTAAGCCAGTGGCATCTATGTCTATAGCTACATACAGACAAACAATTCAGAATTATCAGATGACAGGGAAAGTAAAGATAGGTTAAAAAAGGAAATTACGGGTAAAGAGAAATAAAACTGTCCAGAGTAATAAATAAATAAAAACTAAAAATCAACCATGAGAACAAAACACAATAAAACAAAGGGAATAATTTAAAGGTGCAGGACATAAGGATTAGAAGACAGAAAGTGATCTGTAACAGCTATTGTAACATTTACAAAATAGACCAATGGCCAAGTTTGTTCTTCTTACACCAGTGTAAATCCAAAGTAGTTCACTGGAATAGATAAGACTTTCACCAATGTAAACAACAGAACTTGGTCAAAACATTTGGACTGTTTTATAGCAATGAACCCTAGTTCAAAATGGGCATCATCAACTGAAATTTGAAATGTCACTAGCATGTCTATAGGAAATGAAGAAACAGCAGAAAAATCACTTTTGCAGACAAAATCATTCTGATATTGGTACAATAATATCTACATTTATCACAGGGTGGACTACAATTGGCATTTTCAACCCCTTTAACTAAAAATGCATTGTATTCATAAGACATATTTATTAGGAATAATTAAATTTGATCTACTAATAGTGAAAACTAAAATGAATGGGCAGCAGAAGAGCAGAAATTTATCCCAGCTTGACTCAGGGACATGGATCCTGTTGTAAAGAGTGAGGATGTAGACAGGGCAAAATGGAAGCAAATACAACAAACCACTGCTGTTCAGCCTCTACCCCAAAAGAATATATGGCAAACAATACTTATAATGTAACTATGAATAGTTTACCCTCTTTAGCAAGTAAATAGTAACAGTTTCAATAAAAATCCTCACAGACTCAGTAATAAATATAGTATCAAGACGCAAAGCCACGTTATCCTGAATGCTGAGTCCAACAGATACCTGCCAACTACATGTAAAACAAAACAAAATGAAACAAAAGGTTTCTTGTTTACTATGATCAATTCTGATCTTAAGTAGTGATTTAAATTTGTCTTCAGAAAGCAGGTAGATGCACAAAAGTGAACCAGAAGTGTGCTGTACAACATCACTCTTGTGTGTGAAGATTTTACCCACCTTTTAACGCACTCGGGTAACACAGGTTTATCTTGCCATGCCATTATGTCAAACTGAATCTACCACTAAATAGATCTGTAAGCAGAATCGTTTGCATTGACTTTATCCAAACCCTTAATTAATCATTGCAAACTATTATGAAACCATCTTAGTGACCTGCTTTCATCTGCTTGATGAGTGGGATATCAACTAATACAGTGGCATGTGGTATTAAATTATGTAACAAATAAATATTCCTGTCAAGCCTACGTGCAGCTACTGATTTAAGAGACAACTGGAGCAGTGATTTCTTTTGTTTGCATAAAGTATATTTTCCCATTTGAATTATCCACATATCCCTAAGTCACTGTGCCGTTGAGCTCGCCCTTCCCAGGAAAGCCGGTGTGTAGATCCACATCCTGTTTCTACAATCCTGCTCCTAAAAACAGCCACAGAAGCCACGTAACATTTTCTTCTAGCAACACTGTTCCTTCATCCTCTTCATAAGTATAAAAAGAACATATTATCTTTTCTTGAATACAGGCCAGCACAGATGCTGTAAATCACTCATAATAAGGCATATTAAAACTCCTTCAGTATGTTCAACTAAAATTGTCAGTAAAGAGAAATCAGAGTTGTTAAGCTTTTCCTGTAAAAAAGAAACGCAGAACTTGATCAGCTAGATATCAATATCTCCTTTTCTCATTCTCACTCTTCACACTATGTACATTCTTCTGTGACAGTTCTTTTGCTGTTAATTATCTTTATTTCACTGTTTTTTCAAAAGTCATTTTCACCATTATGATCACTCAGTTTGGTGGCCTACAAGGACTGTATGAATTGATTACTATATCAATATAATATTGATTATTTAAATCAATATGAGCCTCCCTTTCATTTGTTTTTCACTGGGTCTTAGTCCTGTTTGCGGGTTTGATTTGATTTGGTTTTTTCTGTGGCACTATTTTATACTGAAAAAAACCATCCCTGACTCAAGGTTAAAAAATGGAATTAACTTGTTCAGTTAATATTCTTCAACTCATTAAATAAATTATGTGTTTGCAACTGTACTTTCAAAAAGAGGAGGTTTCGGAACGATAATTGAAATTGTACTTCAAAATCACTTGAGTTCTTGTGTTAGTCGCAAACTATGTCTCTTTCGCCTTTTTTAGGATGTCTTAAGATAAGCAAAAGAATATTGTAGACTCAAAATCTTATGATCACAGAATCAGCTAATGTGCACTATTCATATCAATCTTCCAAATCTTCAATGTAACTGAATAAATTTTACCAGATTTCCTTCTTTCTCCAGAAAACCATGATTTTGAAAACTACCACCTGAAGAAACAGCTCAATGCAATGAAAATTACAGGATGGCTAGCAGTCAGCTGGTGACATAGGTATGCTATCTGTTCTCTTACCTCTAAATTCTGGGCAACATTCTGGAAATATAAGTACTGATCTTCAAGTGGGTTTTGGATAGAAAACAATATTACAGCATTTCAGATGTTCTAACTATAAAATTACAATATAGGTCCAAAATAGATAATTTTACTAAAAAAATGCAATTGTTGAAAAAGTTGGCCTTAACAGTAAACATAACAATTTAAAGTCATCATAAAACGGAAGATTAAGGTGTAGTCTGCCCACTTGTGATGGACACACATTAATAAACTAAAAAAATATTTTCAAAAAAAAGAGAACTTAAGTGAAGCTGGAGTTTTGATAAACAAACTGCAATCATAATAAAGTTGGTTGTTATAAACAAATTCATGGTTTCACAAGACAGACAGAAATATTTTTCAATTCATTTAATCAAATGAAGCTACTAACATAACATAATTGAATTCCTCTGTCTCTGTTTTAATGTCCACGTTTATTCCCTAAAATCTTCAGCCTGATTTGAAGACACCTGCTCAGTAGGCCAGGCTATGTATAAATGAATATGATTGGAAAATACATCTTTGCCCCAGCAGACAAGTCACTAGTAACATTAATTAATATCTTCTGCTTTCAGGTATTCAAAATGTACATGCAAAGATAAAACATCCAGCAATGCAGCAGCTGAATTCAATAGAATTTTTTTTCTTTTGTAATCTGCTACGCTTTTTTCAAGGAGCTAATGCCATCTTTCTCCACGAACTCACCATGTATTTGCTTCATACCTCTTGAATCCAACCCACCTGAAGTTAAATCTATCTGTAGATGCTCTAAATGCAAAACAGTATTTGTGAAAAATTTGTCGAAGAAGGAAAAGAAATATCCAGTATCGTAGAATTATGTGACGAACATTCTCAGAATTGTGAAACCGAAAGTTCCTGATGTTTTAAAAGACTGTCTTTCTTGATGCTACTGCAGAAACCTTTCAAGAATTTTCATTTTTATTGCTGCTTTTTCTCCTGAACCAGAAGGTATTTATTGTTCAGCAGGAGTGCTTTAACTATCCTACTGTAATGTAGTCTCACCAATTTATTATGGTTTTGCTATAAAACTCCATGGTAGAAGCAAAGAGGGAATATTGTGCCTGTCACTGCCTGAACTTGCTGGCATTGACTCCATTACTTCAAGTCTACCCAAACCAGCCTTACATGGTAGTTCAACACTAAGGTTCTACCTATGAAGTATAGGGAATAGGAAAAATAGAACTAAATCTATATCAATTTTAACAGATTAGGTTGATTGGCCTGTAAGCCAAAGGGTTTACAACATACTCACCAGATGATGGAGGCGTCGATTTTCTGGAACTAGGAACGATGTCACCCAAACTGGATGAAGAGTTTCCTCCTGATTTACTGAAGTAAAGTAATAAATTAGTTTGAAGTTCTGTAGTTTCTCAATATTTATTCTAGTTTATTTATTACCTGCCTTCTAAATGAGGTGTTAGCTGTGAGACAAACAGCAGTTCTGGCAGTGGTATAAAATATACATCTCGCACAAAATGCACGTACTGAGGACTGAGGAAATGCAAACATCAATCATGCTCCTTGTGCTGCTGTGCAATTTATTTTGCTGCTCTCACTACTTCATGATCTTAATGTAATCCAGTTATTAATATCGCTACTGGTATATAATTATTACTATTATAATCCATTACTAAGACTAATTCTTAAGCCAGTAAGCATATCTGTTTCCTTTGACTGAAGAGTTATTGATAAATCCCTAATGAAGATGTGACTGTGTTTGTCTACCTTTTTTCAATTTAATTGAAGTACAAATTCTTTCTGCTTTCTCAATACAAGATAGCACCTAGGAAAAAAAAGTCTCTCAAAGTTAAAGCAGTCTAGGGTTTTGTCATGTTCCTCTTTGTGAAAACCTACTCAAGTTATGAAAATCAAACAATACTTTTAGTCATTTATTTCAGTTACCATAATGAGAAAAGCCCTGAAAAGTATGTAAGGAAGCCTACTTCACTCTTCAAATAATTCATGTGATAGTACTAGTTTCCACTTTCTCTATTTTAAAATATTAATAAGCATTAAGTTAATGCCTTTGTGGTGTAGGACAATGTTATCTTCGGTGAGAAGTTCTGGAGAATTTGGAAAGGGACCAAATCACTGGGACAGATCTGGGTGTATCACAAGTGTCCCAAGAGGAATAAGGAACCCAGCATCCTTCTGCTGAGGACAGCACGCGCATGGGAAAGGCATTTCACAGCTGGCAAATGCAGCTGAGTGCTGCGGAATCGTGGTGTCCTCCTAACACAGACATGCTCTTCAAACACTCCATCCCTTCCTGTTGAGGATGGGCATTTTTGGAAAGCATTTTTGGCTTCCCAAATTGTTTCTAGTCCAATTCAAGGTCTGTCCCACTCAGATACACTGGAAATATTTGTTTCCTATATACCTAGAGGTTAACAATTGGTATTTGCTTCTACATGTGTTACTGGAAAGCTACTTTATTAAGAATTCTACAGCAAAGATGGCATTATTATTATCGTGCAGTATTGTTCAATACATGGATACTGACTCTTTTTCTTATGCAATGATGGTTGCAGTCAGACGTAACAAATTACTTGACCATGACATTTCCATCATAAAATGTAGCGGTTTTAAAAGCTGTATTTGTAGGCAATGAATTTGACAAGACCATTTTTTCCCCTAAGAACTAATGGGCACTGGCTTTGGCTTACAATAAATTCATCTTAACATTTTCTCTAATTTATAAAACGAGCTTTAAAACGACTTATAAATAGAAAGATCATGAAAACAAGTAACAAATGCTACAGAATTTAGAAAAGTTATTTTTTAAGTCAAAAATTGTGCATGTACATTGTAAATGTACTAACTGAAAGGTATATTAGCAAATACTTTATGAAAAAAATGGACCAACTTCCATTGTAGGCCACCACAGATCAACAATTTAAATATCTACTTTTTCTCTAAAATAGCAACGACATTAAGTGTCTTATTAATTAATAATTTGACATGTAAAATATGTTATATATTCTATAATAACGTATAACCAATTATATATTAATTCCTTCATTATTTCAAAGTGTTTGTAACTGCCATTTACGATAATTAATCATACATATGAACAATACACAGCACTAATTTCCAAGTTGTTTCACAGACAATGCTACTATTTTTAATGATTTCTTGTTATTACCTGGAGTAGAATTTTCCTTGTTTTGCCTTTTGTTCATGCTGCAGCCTCATGTTTTCTAGTTTGACTGGACTTGGTATGAATCCTATTTCACAGCCTTCTTTTACCAATCGTCCTATCCACCAGTCATTATTAAATTTCTACAGATTAGAAAAAAAAAAAAAAGAAAAAAGTAACATACTGAGAAATTACTAGATCTGGGATAATTTTGTTAGTTTTAATTTGCAGCTATGCCATTTTTTTTTAATTCTTCCCTGCACTTAATCACTCTGCTATGCTATTACGGCAATGAAGAATTGTGGTAACATTCAGAAATACATTAAAATAGTTATTCCTTTTAAATTATTAAAATCCACAGTGCTTAAGCAGAAAGCTTCCTTCATAGACTTTATGTTTCTTTCTGGTTTTTGTTTCTTGCTTCCCAGTATTTTTCCTTCATACAGGAAAGTTGCTTTTGTTTTCCCTTCATGGTTCTCCTTGGAGAACATCAGAGACTTCTTCTGATCTACTCTGACCTACTGCTACAATTTTTATGACTCTGTAATAATCTATTGGTTTTATTGCATTATATTCAGTTCCCTATTCAAATTAAAAAATACTGCTTCTCAAACTCCCCCACTCCTCCAAAGTCACCAAAATCTTCTGAAATATGACCAAATTCTGCTGCTCATATATGCTCTACTGCATATAGCTCATGTGATCTGCATCATAAACTATGATAGATCCAGAAGGAATGGATATCTTTAGATAACTAAAAAACCCTTACAATTATACAAATCCACAAGTAGTCCAACTAACTGAATTTCAGCTCTATGTAATATGAGATAATGACTACTCTAATTCAATACATTTATTCATACACACACAAGGGGGTTGGGGAGGAGGTTTTTTATTTTTCAGAGGTCTGAAGAGTAAAACTATTTCCTTTTTCCATTATTATTTATTCACCATTTTTGGATGAGAATAGGTCACCCTTTTATATGGCCCCACATGCCTCTCAGTGTTCCATGGGAATAACTACCACCAAATATGAATTTTAGATAATTTGGATTATTTATGAAACTGTAGAAGAACATCTGAATGTGAAGAAAGTTGCCTTCTTGAATTTGAAGCTCTTAATGTAAATATTAAATATTATAGTGCTTTTTAATTATTTATTAAGTAGCTTTAACAAGTGTACAGTTAGGAATAAAATGTAAAATGTGTGGGCTCCCACACAAAGGAATTAATTTCACCACGAATACATCATTGGTGGATCATTGATACACAACCTAAATTGCAGTATTATCTTTCATTTTGGCAGCTATAGAAATCTTGCGAGGCTTGAAACCAACTGTAAGATATTTAGCTCACAAAAAAATAGAGATTAAAATAAAAGCACTTTTAAGCACATAATATATAAGGAGATCTGTAACATTCATCCAATGGGATGCCTTTATGAGTAAGAATACCAGCATTTGATAGGGAGTTAATCTGGAATAGCAGTTTCTCAAAGATGTATTAGACTGAAACATATTATTAAAATTATAACCTTTCATTGCAAAATGCTAACTAAATCATCAACTTGGTAAAAGGAGGAGACAGGTAATTAAAAACCACCATTAAATTACAATTTGAACAGCCACTATTATTTTATGCTGTCCTACAGTACAACAGATTACTACATAACAACATTAATTTTATTTGCAGTTATAGAAATGTTAAATACATAGAAATTTTTTCTTCATATAAAAATAAGAGCATGTGGAATTCACTTTTGCAAAGTCTCAAAGCTAAATGCTGTGTCAGTATATGAAAAGGAATATAAGATACTTTTATAAGTAGATAATACCATACATAATACTTCCTAATTTTAAAAAGCATCAATGGAAATCTTGGTAGTGAGGTGTCCAGCTCCCAAAGTGCTGGCAAGGGTGAGTGATTTTCTGTAATTCACCTGTGCTTGGAATGCCAAGGGAAACACAAAATATGAATTAAATGCAAAGCAAAATTATGACCATGAATTAAAGCCTCAAAATATTCAGAAGTGACCATGATGAAGCACACATTTCTTCATGCAGGAAGGAATCCTTCATCTTTATGTCCACTTAGTTTTAATGAATGTAACCTAATAATGAAAATAAATTTCCCTCATACATAATCACTGCAATGCTTTTCACCATTGTCCATGTACATTTTGAACTGAGTTTTTTCTTTCTTGAGCCCTCTCAGCAGCAGAAATTAGTGAACAGTCCTCAGGGACAAGAAGAGGACAGCATTAGTCCAGTATGGCATCATTACACAGGCAAAACTTATTGGACATTAACTTAGGTTTCTTTATTTCTAGCAACAAGTTAGGTATAAAATATAAAAGCAATACTTCATTTTATTGTCACATATTTTTTTTACTTTTAATCTGCATAAATCATTGAAGTTTGGACATTTCAGTTCTCCCAGCATTAACCACAGAGAGAACCAAAACTACTGAAGGAGCAATATCTGTTGGGATACAGAGCCCTGAAGAGCGAGCAGGAAGATGGAGGGGGAGGACAGAACTATGCAGGAAAGGGGCTGCTGCTTGGAGCACCCTTCTGGGGAGGTTCAACCCATCCAGACACAACAGCTGCTGCCAAACATGGAACCAGAGAGTCCAAGTCTGACTCCTTGCAGATCCTTTCCTGCTTTTCCATTCCAGTGGTGCACCTGGACCCGGTCACAGGCTCCCGTCCCCAACCCATCTCTGGCCTAGCACTGCTAGGCAGCCAACTTTCCTTGACAGCTTAGAGAGAAAACCAGGTGGTTTTAAAGGCTATTTGCACAGAGTTCCTCTTCTATTACACCTGAGACTGCAACAACATTTTAATCTATTTTTCCATCTCTCAGTGCTACATGTGGCCACAGATATTACAACAACTCAGCTGAGCTAAGCTTCCTTTCAAGGTATTTTTGGAGATTCAGAAAAGTTCAGAGAAATTTTTCATCCTGATGCTCTCCCAGGTATCTGTACATCTGAGACTAAGTTGTGCTGTGAGGAAAAAAGCATAAACTTTAACAGAAAACTGCTAACACTGTGTTTCTGGTTCATATGGAAACAGGGAAAACACTTGATGTAAAGTCTGAGATTACCACTTCATCTGAAGTACAGATGGAATAGATGACTACAGAAAATCATTTGATCTAACCAAACTGAGCCATATTTTCCAGTGCTTCAAGACTCAAGAATGATGATGGTTTTCTTTTGCCAGAACTCTGTGCCTTCTCATCTCTACTTCTTTTATAGGACAGAACAGAGCAATTCTTTCACACTACTATCATATAGAAAACATATTTCCTTCACTATATACAATCTGAACCAAAAGTATCCCCTTTTCGCATGTTTACTATACATGGAAAATTTTGACCATTAGTCATCAGTATGAAGGCACTAGAAGTCCATTTCTTGTGTTTCTGTAGTCTCTGTCCACCTGTATTTCTACCTCTGTATTAGGAATGTTTCTTGCTTCTGCAAAGCACTTGCACTACCAGAATCACTGTGCATCACCTATCATAACTATTGAGGGATTTTCTGATAGTCTAAAATGGGGAAAAGCCATAATTTCACATGCATGGTTGGGTTGCTATCAACCTTAAGTTAACTTTCTAGTTCTTTTGTTATAAATTTCCATTTCCAGATAGACCATTTTGAAACAAACCCCAATGGAATATGAATAGAAGCTGGGAACCTCAAACAATGAGGGAATGATTCAGAAGGCAGCGGCACGCTGCAGAGGAGGGCCTGCATGGCAAAGTTACCAAGTTATTTCTTTGGGATTGTCTTGCAAGGAGCAAAGAAATAAAATTACTCTTGGTGTTTGAAAATGTTAAAATTCAAACTTTTCAAAGCCAAACTACAGGAGAAGAAAGCCAATGCAGCAAACTCAAAGCACCTTTTATGAAAGTTGCTATCATCTTGAAACATCATATCAGTTCTCCAGCATGTAACTGTTAACAAAATATTGTCTGTGCCAGGGAATTAACTTCAAAGAAAAAAAAGAGACTTGAGGATTTTGGAGTTAATTGAGATGCAATCACACAAACAAAAGAGAAGCAACCCTGGACTCCTGAATCACAATGAACCCTCACAGTACTAGGTTAGAAAAAAACCACAAATATTTTATCTTTGAATAGTCAGATACACACTTTTAAAGCTATAAATAAGGGACTCTTACTAGACAAGAAAAGTGCTTGCTTTCTGAACTTCATTAATTTGATTTTAAGGAATTTGTGTCTTTGCTTGTAGGAGGATAGCATTTAAAAGAACATTCAATTCCTGATACACTGTTACCTTATTTAAATAACATTTGAAAAGTGCTTTAACAATGTGAAGTGTTATCAGCATTGTGAAATAGTAGCACTGTTACTCAAATATACCCTTAAAGAGAGATTCACTTACTCCTCTGGTTTTACTTACTTCTTTAACATGAAGAAAATCTTTAGCCTCAAATGAGATGGCCATGCCTGGGACTGGAACATCGTCATCATGAGCTGCACTGTACCCAACATTTGTCCGAACTGCAAATGCAACAGGTTTTGACTGCAAAAGAAAAGATAAACAGCCTGAAGACTTCCCTTGCGAACATATATTTATGTACAAACATATACACAGAAAAATTCTGTAAGTTATCCTTTTAAAATCATAACAGTTACAGAGAACTCTCATTGCATCCATGCAAAACATAAAGAAGAATCACGTTTACTGATACCAGTAATTTAATATCAACGCATTTCATAGAATACAGAGTTTTAGAAAGTGATAGAGCTCTGAATTAATTTGAGATAAGTCAAGTCAGTAATTAGAAACTACAATTCAGTTGGTGATCCATATAATATGCTTAGTTTGCAGTTCTGCTTCGAGTTCTGTGCTTGGGGCTGCCATAAGAGGTAGGGTTCCAAGAGCTACAAAGCCTACAGCCCCAGGGACACTGGGGCTGAAAAAGGCATGCCAAGGGGAGCACAGCATTGCACCATGTTGTTCCCTCCATACCTTTTTTTTCTGGGCCCCCACGTGCTGGTCACCTCAGCCTCATTGCTAAGGCTGCCATTAGTGAAGCCCTCTCAGCCTCAGCCCTCGGGTATTGTTCAGGGAAAATACAAATTTGGAGAAGAGGTGCCAGCAGCTGTTAGTGACCCCTATGCAAGTCATCTCACTGCAAGCCATTCTTAGAGCACAGCAACGTGCCCCTAGATCGTCATGTCATAACTAAATACCAACCACAGAGAGATTTGCTCATTCTCATAACTCTTTCTATAACTTTTACTGCTACATCAGTGAGTTTAGAGGATTTTCCCAAGTTTTGTTTTCAAGAAGTAGTTGCTGGAAGAGTCAGCGCCCCCACTGGACCCCAGCCCTGCCTTCCACCTTCTCCTCCCAAGCACCACTGGTGCTGAACACTTTTCTGCACAGGTATGGTAATAAAAGCTGCCGTCCACATCAGCTCAAACTGTAACTACTGAGGGCTTCCTCCTCTCAAAGGTACAACCAGAATACAGGAGAACTTATTCTGCTTTATTCTACGCTAAACACCACCTTGACCTTGGTCTCCCAACAAAGGATATCACACAGTATCCCTAGGACCCACCATTGTCCTACCCTAGGCTAAACCTTCAGCCCATCCCAGAATTCTCCACACCACACTTATTATCTAGTCTGAAGTGCCTATACATTAAAGCTGGTAAAATACTCTTTAAAATGTTGAACTAAGTCTCAGAGGTGCTCACAAGTGATTGAGGAAGGCATGACATAACTCTTCATCTTAAAATATAGTAAAACTTCTACCAGATGACAATTTTAGCTTTATTAGTTGGTATCCATCATCACTTCAGCTTGGCAAAAAGTATGGTATTTTGCAGAGCTGACAAGCAAAAAAATAAATCTCATTTCCTATGTAAGGAATTTCTTCCCTTTCTTCTCAACGTAGAAGTTATGAAAATGCACCCCCTACTTCATGACAGCAAACATGAATACCTGAAAACAAAAATCATTCTCTATTTTTCTGATTACTAAAAATCCCTGCCTGCTCTACCCACGATTACTCACATGGTGCCAGAGAAAGGAGACCTGCCACATTAAAATACATTATAAAATAATGAGGGAGATACATAAATAATTCTAAAGGTAGGATGATGCCACCTAGCCTGGAAAGGACAGTTGGAAATAAATGGAGAGAAGGATCCCTTTATTGCTTCATTTAGGTCTAATGTGCTGTAAAACCCACAGGGTACCAATAAAGCAGACTTTAAAACTCCTTAAATAGGCCTGTATTTGAATGAACTACCATAAACAGACAATTACATCTATGAGCACATTCTAGGAAGGCTTTCTAATTTAGAAAGCTCTTTCATAACAGTGGGGTCAAGAGAGTCTCTGTGTCCTGCAGAAGTGAAACTAGCAGTTTCAACAGAACTAAATTTTGCAATGGGACTGCAGAATTGGCTTCATGTTTATGTGATATTCTGGACCTAAATACATGTTTGTACAAAGGGATGATCAGGAAATTATTGGAGAAGAACTTTATCCCATCTGTTCTTTCTTCTGGAATCAGTGAAAAAAATCTTAAGAATCTTAGGAAAGATTTGGGTAGAAGGGCTCTAAAAACTGAAAGTGTCACCACTACATTAATCGTTGGACTCAATGATCATAGAGGATTTTTCCATCCATGATGATTCTATGATTCTATGATTTTAAACAGACACTTATTTAAACCAGAAAGCCAATGGCAGATTAAAAAATGAAATACAGGTGAATATATTTACAGGTTGAAATAACACATCTCAAGCATTGACTATCTCTCTTGCTGCTTAGCCACAGTTAGAACATTGCAAATGGCTTTTTTTTCCAGGTAACCTGTTCTAGGAAAAAAATTAATTAAAAAAAATTAGAGTAATATGTGAAACACAATAATGAAATAAACAGACAATAATTTTTAAAGTCTGTTTTCTTCCAACAAGGAAAATCCTATTGCTGTTGAAACATGCTCCATATGTTACTCAATGGATATAGGTTATATAAACAATTTGATTATATTTTTACCATGCAGGAGAAAAAAAGTTCCAATCACAAATAATATTTTTAAAAATATGTTTACACAACAGATAGGCCAATCAGATTTACCCATTAACAGAAAAAAAATGTAGAAAAACATATAACAAAAGGCAACTGGTTTAGATGAGTTTAGTAGATGTATTTATTAGCTATCATACTATGTTAGAAGATGATAGCCATAGTTTTTATATACATATATACACATATATAAAAATATATATATATATACACATATATATATGAATATATATATAAACACAATAAAAAACTAAGAGCTGTCTTAGCTCATTGTGTTGGGCATCTTTCTCATACCCTGATCTTTTCCAGTGTGTTGCAAAAGGAGTTTAGGCACTTAACACAAATTTCTGGTATGTAAACAATAAATCCTTAGTGAGTTAACCTTGTTGTAACCAGATAAACTGTTAGAAGGGCATCATGATATGATTATGCATTCATGATTACATTTCTGAAAATGGGCATTTATGAAAGCAATCATCCAAAAATAAATTTTGGTGATTTCTCCACATCAATTAAAAAATCCTGCATTGTTGATGGAACAGGTATGTCCACTTCCTAGCAACTCAAATTTGTCTTATTCATCTCCTTTACAATACTCTCAGTATTACTATCGCTCATTTACCTTACATAAAAGATACCAAACTATTATAGAACTAGACATGCCACAAAGAAGTAGTCACACAGGCACTGAATTCAGCAATATCACATATCTTCCTTAAAAATAAAAGACAGCATAAGCTACTGTTTTTTAATATTCACGCAAAACCCGAAAACCTTCCTGAATGTAAAAATTACAGACCAACAGAGGTGATGCTTTCTATGCTATTACAAATTTCAACATTGAAAATACAGATATGAATAAGCATTAAATTGTCAAATGTTCTAAACAATTCTTAGTATCAAATAGTATCTCATCAAATAAATAATTTGGTGTTATTAAGAAAGATAATTTTGTAAAGCATAGGAAACTGTCATTGTAGAAATATATCTCAGAACAAGAACTGAAATATTGTGGAACAATCTGTGCCTAACACTGATAGGAGGGACAGTACGCTTGCTTATTCATTCTCACAATTTCTGTATCCTCTAGCAAATATAAAAAATTGCTCAAGTGTTGTTACTTACTCCTAATAGTATCAGTGGATGAAAGACTTTAGGCTGACTACAGACTTTAAAATCTTTGCAGCATTGCAACTAATAGACATCTTCAGTAAGTTAGTGTCCTTGACATACTTCTTAGAAGTGATCTAAAATATCCTGTTAGAAGACAACACCTGGTTATCCAAGAAAAAGAATAAAATAGAAACTACTCCAGAACTATCTTAATACGAAAAAAAAGTAACAGGTAAAACTCCTCTGTCATTTTCTGCCATCAAAAAATTCATTTCTGTGAGCAGAAAAACAAAACAGAACATTGAGCTACAGATATTCCCAGAAATGGAATGTCCCATTTTAGATACTTGTCATACTGGTAGAAAGGGAGACTCAACTATCATGGGATTAGACCACAATACTTCATCTAATTGAATATTTAAAACTAATTAATTTATAGAAGTTAAATTCTGGTCTTTTTACATAAATAAATAATTCTGAAGCTTTCCCAGAACTGTCAAATTAACTAGTTTTCCTGAACTACATTGTCTTGAACTAAAAAAGCTCAGTTGTTACGTAATTAGGGTCTGATGAAAAAGAAGTAATTTTTTTCACATATGCATATGTATACTTTAAAATATATCTAGAATTTGGTTACGTATCCTACAGTTCTAAAATTAGATTGGGTCAAAACAGTTAAGCACTTTCTGTTCATTCTCTAAATTTATATGAAAATGGGGTGACAGTTTAGCACTCAGTTAATCCACAGACTGGACTACAGGGACAGATGCTCTGAGATGTTAAACAGTTTAACATTTCATGTCTCTCTAGAGAAACAAAGTAGCCTGGAGAAGTTCATATATCTTCAGAATGAACATTTCCACTTTGTTTTTCTTTTATTCTCCTGTAAAAGTACAACATTCAACAGACTGAATAAACCCACAAGGAGAACAACCAGACATGAACATTACCATCATCTGTACCACTAGGGTAGCAGGGAACACACTCTGGAATGGGGTTCTTCATAAACCAGTTTCAGCTTCCAATGTAAACTCAGAATATAAATCAACAAAATTATATTCACCAACTCTTAAACCATCTTTGGCTTACACTTTGACAACCAACACAAATTAAAGTGAGTCTAGAGTGACCTTAGTCAATTTAATCTTTTTCTATCTGGATCTCACTTCTTCCTTTACAAGTTATATTTACTTTATACATCTTCATACTAACCTCATTACTAAGTCCATACTATTTGCAGTATTATTATACTTTATTACCTATGTTCCCTCACTCTTGTGTTATGACTAACTCATATTGAATGCATACACAAGCATTTGCACATTGTACCTGTCTCAGTCAATTTGTCAGTTTAAACAACTTTGCACCTGCTTGGTTGAATTTGTATTTGAGAAATATTTCATTCAACAGCACAGCAAAATAATACAATCTCTTTTCTAGTAATGTACTTAAAACATAACAGGATCCTTTTTCCTATAACTAATTTCAGATATTTTATTCTGTGCCATAAACCAAGCGGAGGCAGTGGATCCCAGCCAAGATGACAAATTTTTTGACACAGAATTTGCTCACACAACAGGTCATCTCCCTCATGGCCACTAATTTTGGGAATTTTCCTTCATAATTGAGGTATCTCTATTCCCCATATACTACCGAGATGTAGAAAAACTCATGACAGCATTCTCCAAACCATTTTCATACACCTGGGCCTGATCTAGGATCTCTGATCGATCTCATTTCTTTCTCTATTCCATCATTCTCACAGTAAAGGCCCTTCTGTATTTACACCAGTTTATATGAAATCAGAATATATCTTTACAAAGGCAAGAACTGACTCAAAAAAGTACTACAGTTACCATTTTGACAAAACGCTTGTCAAAGTTGGCATCTGTGTTAAAGTTCAGAAAATGTATCTCAAAGCAAGTCCACTCCTTCCCTACTTCTTCATAAAGCTACTCATCCTTCACCCTATCCACTTTTCACAGATGCATGTAACCTTATTCGGAAAGCAAGGAATTATTTTTCTCTTGGGTAATGAATATAATGGGTCTCTATGAAACCACTAGCAGGTTTGAACTCATGAAAATTTAAAATGCCATGCCATTTCTTTCAGCTCAGGAAAAGTGATTGTTGCTACTAAACTTTTCATTAGCAGTCTTGGTAGGGAGCAAATATGACAAATGATGACCTATGTTTGGCACTATTTCCACAGAGTAGCCCTGTACATAGTATTTGGGCCATAAACAATATTAATACTCCACACAGGACAAAGATCAATAGCACTCTGATGACCTAACGACTGCTGTGTTAAAAGCATGTCACTGTATTTTACCCTGCTAATGACAGAGAGTCAGACGTATAAAGCAGAAATAGTTCAAAACCTATATGTTTTAGAGAATTACATGAACTTCATTACTAAAGAAATTTGCAATGTTATGAAATATATACTGTCACAAAAGTAGCTTGAGAATGCAAAAGCAAAAATAATAACTGTCCTATTTTACCTTTTTATTTTGTACATTAATTTATACATCTGTTACACATGAAACAATAATAAAACCCACCTGAGAACATAGACAATTCACAGGTAATTTTTGTTCTAAATGCTGATTATTGCTGGAGCCTCATTACAGATAAGTAATTGTCCAGTCTCTAACAATAGCATCTGCTCAGCAATCTCATTGCTAAGGAAGCAATGACAATTCATGGATGTCCCAACTGAAAATTAGAGCATACGCAGCTGCTGTCACTAAAAGCAGGGATCAATAATTTGACATCCCAAGAAAGATCAGGTTTTCTTTTATTAGTGTGGGTGCATATACCAAACAAGTCAGATAGCAAGCCAGAACCACAGAATAATTGAAGCAGGAAGGGGCCTCTGGTGTGTCCTAGTCCAAAACAGATCTCCCTGCCCAAAACAGGTCTGGGTACATCAGGCTGCTCAGGGCAGTGACCAAGTGAGTCTTGAGCACCTCCAAGAACAGACAGCGCAACCTCTCTGTGCATCCTGCTCCAGTATGTCACCACTGTGATGGTGAAAAAACATGCAGTAACTATAATTCTCTCACGTATCAATGAGTGAGGGACATAATCTATAATGGATAACAAATACTTGATTATATACTCTAGTACATGCAAAATGAAGTGTTATTACTAGTAGAAATCACCAATTTCCAGTTCTAAGTGTAAGGGGTCTAAAAAGAAGATTTGTGCTCTATTCAGCACTTCCAACAAAATGAATGAGCTGAAAAGTACAGTGGGAGAGCAAAGCACAATACAGTTGTAGTTAATAAGTAGCAGCCTAGGCACAACAATGGTAGAATGACATTCAAACTCTCCTGAATTATTAAGGCTTTTGATAGCATGGATACCTCCTGAAGGATTGGGAGAGAAGTGGTCAGACACGAAGTTATTTGATCTGAGTGCATTTTCTCACCTGTTTCCAAAATTAGGGCAAGGTGAACTGTGCCCAGCCATTACCTTACAGAGGGTTGGCTCACCAAATTCTCGCCTAGGAATTGTCACAACTGGTGCTCTCTGGTGCCTGACACCAATGTGCACCATCCTGTAAGAGCACCCAGCAAGGAGATGTGACCATTACACCAGCCACTGTCATGATCAGCCCTCCTCTTGGACTCTGGGCAAGCTATAAGTGTTGCTGCATGGAAACAGCTTTTAAAGCTTAAGTGTGATTTTCCTTAGGATTGAGGCCCACTGGTGAAATTTTCTGAGGAAATCTCTGCATCCTTCTAGTTCCTTGGAATCCCACCTACAGCAAAGCCTGGTTTCAGTGCTAAAGAGAAAGAAAATTTAACACATCCAGCTGGTACAAAAGAGAGTCTGCCAGATTCATTTTTTCTTAACAATAGGTAGACTTCAGAGGAAATTTTTTTTTGTCCTCTAGTACTCTCTAGAGATACTTTTGTTACTATTTTAGCTCATCTTCACACACAGCTTGAAAGTCAAGTTTCCTACTTCCTTTTGCGAAATCGTATTTTAATAGAGTCACCGATGTCGGTTTACATTCAGCTCAGGAGGCAGCAAAGACTGAAATAGCTTTACTGACGCACACCGAGCTTTCTCATATGAGCAGGGTCTTTTTTTTTATTAGAGCATAATGCCAAAACTTGATGGTGGCCATGTGTTGTCTGCATGCAAGTGTGCCAGAAAGGTGGCTCTTCAGTACCACCCACTTGAGGAGTTAACAGGAACCGCTGGAAACAGGCACAGCTGAAAAAGTCTGTTTGTGCTTGCTGAAAACATGCTTATTCTGGCAGCAAAAGCCAGCAGATGAAAACTGTCATTTGCAATAAAAATACTGCGCTGGGATTTCAAGTTCTTTTTTTCAATGTCAAAATGAAGATATTTTATGCTTATGAGACATTATAAGCATATGAGACAGCATTTTAGTAGATCTTAACTTTTTGGCTAAACTGAGGTTCACATAGAGAAAAGATCTGCAGTAACATTTTCAGGCTATTCACAAACAAATATTTTCCAGGAAAAGCATAAATCTGTGACACAGCAAGCTAAAGTAAACACTAAATTAATCAGCAATGCAGTGGTTGGTTAAAAACGTAGATACTATTATCAAAAGCTCTTGAGAAAATGCTGCATTGCTGAAAATGTTTCTTAATTCAGTATTATGCATGCACGTTTTATTGCTGGTTCCAATACTTAAATAATTTTGCAGCTTATTTTTTCAAACGTATGAGAAAGTCTTTATGATTGCTACATCCAAAGGTTAATATTTATTGCAATGTCTCACTTTTACAGAATATGTTAAGTGCTTTTTTTAAGAAACAATGCTGAAAAATTCTTCCTCTGTTGAAAACATACATTTTGTAGCTAGACTGCTCTATTTCCAGGAATTATATGAATATAGGTTTCAAGGATGATATTTTAGAGTCGTAAAAGTCAAATGTTCTATTAGCTGTTAACTTATATGCAGAACTAAAACTGAGAAGGTATATGAGGACATGATACACACCATAGCTGACTCAATGCTCCTGCCCGTTTCACATGATTGCATTTTATAGCCATAGTTTATGTTATCCTATCCCTCACCTGAGTTATCTATTGTTTGTGTAGGTCTTGCACTATCTGAGATACTTCTCATTTATAAATTCAAATGCAATCTCAACTGCAAATCTCCCTGACAGCCCAGATACAGATTACAGAAACATAGAGCACAGAAACACAAATATTTAAAGCTGTGGTAAATGAATATTTGTTAAAACCTGAAAAGTTGAACATCTCAGACTTAGGAAAAGTGAAAATGGGGCTACCTTTAACTCTGGGGAATGGTTGTGGTATCTTTACCTTAGCCCTCAATATGCATAGTATTATAGCTCAACCATTAACTTCACAATCCTATATTTTCCCTCACCTCAGTACTATAGAATCATAGAATCATGAAATCATTAAGGTTGGAAAAGATGTACAAGGTCACTGAGTCCAACCTTTGACCGAACACCACTTATCAACTGAACCATGGCACTCAGTGCCATGACCAGTCATTTCTTGAACAAGTCCTGGGACAGTGACTTCACTATCTCCCTGGGTAGCCCATTCCAAAAACTTCTTCCTAATGTCCAACCTGAATCTCCCCTGGCACACCTTGAGGCCGTTTTTCCTCTTGTCCTGTCACTAGCTGCCTGGGAGAAGAGGCCAACATTCTTTCAGGTAGTTGTAGAGAGCAATACGTACTATATCTTACTTGCATGCAGGAGGGATCTCTCCTTACAACAAACCAAAAATGTGCAAAATTCAAGAAGCTCTCTATAGCATCCTACACCCGTCCAATGGATTAATTTCTGCCACTAAAGAGTGAGGCTCCCTCAGTTCTAAAGAGAAAAGCAAGTGGTCACTAAGGTATGATTTATCTCTTTTTAAAATGGCATGAATAACTTTTTGCCTCTCTCTATCCCCCAAGCAGGAAACTAATGAACCAATCCCCAGACAAGAAAGGAGAAACAAAACAATCAACAACTAGTTATTAAATATAATCAGACTATACAGTAATGTCTATAGCATTATAAACATATATAGCACAGGAAAGCTAAGGTAGCATGAACCACTTTACATCTGTCATTTTCTAGCTTTAGAGCACCTGATATTACATACACAGTTTGTAGGTTTTTCTATTTAATTATGTGTGCATGTGCAATTTTCCACATTTAAATAAAACAAACAACAAAAAGATCACTCAGGCAATGCATTTCTATTGTCACACTGACGTTTTCAAACACCATCAGTACGACTGAAATCTCTATATCCACTGCCAAAAAATCATTGCAACTTCCATCACAGAATTGACAGACTGCAAATGGTTTAATATTTTGTAAGAGACAGAGGACTAGAATTGAGGCACAGTTTGGCTCTGCTCTTCAAATATTTGCTAAAAGCAGAACAACCATGAGTCTGGGGAACTAGAGCTATCTAAAACAAAGAGAAACAGTTTTATCTAAAACAATTTTATCTAAAATTTGTCCCTTTTTTGTTGTTTTGTTTAAATAAAATTTACATAAAGCTTATAAGAATCATATAAAATATTTGGCCAAATATCATAATTTTGGCAGAATGACAAACATAAGAAGAATAAATTCTACATCACCAACTTTATCTATTATGATTCTCCTGTATCTGTTGTAATCTGCCTTTTGTGCTTTAAGCAAAAGGGCAATTTTTGAGTCCTCAGCCTGACTATCACTGTGCCTGTGCACATCTGGGAGACCACTGAGCACTTACCGCTTCCCCTTCTCTTTGAAGGGAAGAGTTCCCAGGAAGTTTAGTATCAACAGAGCTGCTGTTGCACTGCAATTCTCCTGCCCTGGTACAAGAAGAGTCATGGTCTTGTTCATATGTTCTGGAGACCCCTTTTTGCCAGAAAAAAATCCTCCAAAGATTTAGAATTAAGCTAGAGCAGTACTAGGGGTTCTCTGACATAAGCCAGAAACCAGGCAGAACCATGTAGGAGAGAAGCCAACAAAAGGACAGCTAAAAGCCAGGCTTTGGGCCACTCTGCATCTGAGCTGTGCCAAGAGCAGCCCATCATCAGCACCTACAGACTTATGAGAGCTCTCATCTCATTCCTTTCCAAAAACATTATCTCACAGTAATAAGATAAAACCAGAATTACTTCCCTTTAATATTTCCTAATATTCTTACTTACTTTTCCTTAAGACATCCCATTTGTGCTCAGAGCACAAGATAAAACGTGTTTCCTGGTGGGTGTATGAGATGCAAGAGTGAAGTGCTGTGATGATGATATCCTTACAGAATATATTATACAGCTGGTGCACAGCTAGTCATCTAGCCAGCAGATGAAACATTAGCTGGCAATAAACCTTACTCTTATTATAGCGTAGAACTGTTGAGGTTTCATTCCAGACTCGATGCAGCAAGAGTTATTATAAAAGCATAAAATAAAATTACAAAGAATTGTAACTATTTTCTAAGAAAAAGAGACATGGCATTAAAATGCAAAGTGGTAGCAAGAATTCTAATTTGGGTTTCTAGACATTTTTAATTTACTCTACTTTCTTTGGCTTAGTGGACTGAATTTTCTGTGGGTATGCAGGGACACAGTTCCTCAGGCTGAACCAAAGCAAGCGGAGCTGCCTGTGATCAGTCTTACCAGGGAATCCACCCTGTATGATACACCTGCCTATCTGCACAAGCTGTTTTATCCACAGACAACAGGTATTACACATCCTGGTGTCTCGTTCATAAGCAGCTGCCATTTACACACTCAACATTACACAAGGCTTTACATGTCATCACCTGTTGCTGCAGCAGGTTCTCCTGGCAAGTGACTGTCAAGGGCCTGAGAATCAGCCCTTCTCCCCTCCAAACCCCAAACTGTCTTGCCCTTTATTTTGTAGGGTCTAGTTTATATTAGAGAAATCCAAAATCTAGTTTCTCTCTCACTGCCTCATACGGTAGAGGGAAGAACATCCAGAGGAGGACAAGGACACTCAACAGGGGATCTCATCACTTCTTTCTCCAGCTGGCCAAGGCTCTCCTTGCCTTTTTTCTCTTCCTCTCCCCTGTTTTTTCTTATTTTTCCCCCTGAAGTACCTTTCCCTGTAAAGAGTTGATGAATGCCACCAACTATGGATCTGGTGATACAGCTCTGTGCATGCCAGCGTGCCTCAACACCCTCAATGCATACAAGCTGTTGTATGCCATGTAAATGCTTATTATGACATAACCTATGTGCACAAAGTGGCACCAGGGATACAGGACAACAGATGGTAGAATTCTGCTCATTATATTTTTTAAATTTAAATGAGTTTTATTAATAGACATATTACATTTCTGTATTTACATAAAGAAATTAAGAAACTGGAGTGAAGCTTAAGAGTAGAATATTAAGCTGCAATGCTGTCAAAACATTCTGCTTTTTGTGAATAAAAACTTTTTGCAAGATATGGAGAATGGAAAGACAATAAAGTCAGTAGTTATTATTTAAATAATACATTTCAAGCTTTTTTTACATTTGTATTTCATCCCAAAGAAATATTCTTCGTTGCTAGCATGAAAAACTTTTAAAATTGGTTGATCGGTATCAAAGTAAAAATTTCTAGTATATGTTTTCATGGCTGTGTGTCAGTTTTTGAGTCAGACATTGGGAGACAAAAACGTGTTTTACTCGTTTTCATCTAAAATGAATCCTTTTCTGCATAATGAGAATAAAAATTACTTAAAATGAATAAATATAAACACAATATTAACTTTACACAGTTTTGTAATTTTCATATTACTCTAATGCAACATGTGCTTAAGTTTTCAAATATTCACTGTAAAATAACTCTTATTTAATAGTGTATGATATCATGGTGGGTTTGTAAAGATTGGTTTCACATGAAACAATACAGATGTATCTAATTAACCAGCATCCAGTTAAAAAACAAAGACAATTAATTCTTCTGCTTATGTATCACCAAACAATTTACACAAAATTTTTGTTGTCACTTTTTATTCTCACCGATATGGTGGTGGAAAGAAGTGGAAGTCCACTGCCCAACAGCAATCATGTCTAATTAGCAAAGGAGAGTTATGTGATAATTGCATAATCAGAGTTTACATGAAGAAGATAGCATTTCCTGGATTGGAGAAGAAGTATGCTTCCTAAACCAACAAATACGTAGGCCTTCTCTGAAGTTCAGAATGCACTACGGGACAGACCATAGAAACTCTTTGATTTAAGGATAAAATTAGGAAAAAAACAACCAAACAAGCCAAGGAAGATACATGAAAGAGACACATTATAAGCAATCAAGTCTAAAGAAGATAATAAGGGTTTTATTTGAATAATTAACAATTATATAAGGATAGTTCATTGTCTTAATGCTATATTTAAACTATGTAGACATTTATAGAGAATGGAACCAAGAAGGGCAAGAGTAACTCGTTCGAATGTGCTGGAAGCCACAAGGAGGTAAAACAAAATAAAGGGGGCTGTTCTAGGTTTGCTTCTAATCAATTGGTAGAAACTGTTTAAAACATGATAGTGGAAAGAAACAAATGATCAGGAATTGGAAAAACTCACCAACAGTGAGGAAAGACTGATAATAGGAGAATGAATACAATGGTCTCCAGGAAAGCAGATTTTATTACACTTTCAGCGTATTCTCAAGTATAAGTGCTTCCCATGGGAAGCAATTCTCAGGGAAAAAAATAGTTCAGGCAAGTGACAGGTCCTCAGTGAAATAATAAGGGCACAAGCACAAATTAACCAATAGGAAAAAAGATGGAAAGTTCATAACCTGAAATTTAGGAAAGTATATTAAAGGGGAAATTATATTAATATAATAGAATCAACAAAAGGGAAAAATCAGCATAAAATTATATTCAAATAGTAGTAATAAAAATGTTTTTCCTCCTGCTTTTAATTTATACTAATAGTAAAAATAGATCAAGAAAAGAGTTACCGCACCCAAGAGAAAAGTCTTCACCCTGATTATGAAGGAATAAAAATTAAGGGTATACAAAGAAAAACAGAAGTGAGACAGAGGTTTAATAAACCTCCAGGTATAGCATATTTTGCTCTGGCAATTTTTGAAGCATAGTAATAAAGAAAAAAGGACTAAGACAGATGGAAAAACAGTTGAGCTAGCTTCAGTTTCTAGAAAAATCACATTAACAAAAAAAAATACCTTATGCAGAGAAAGCAAAGATAACAAGGAAAGTCTCTGTAACAAAATACGTCACACAGCCCTAATTCTTTCCATAGGAGAATACACAGATGGCAGAGAACCCTCTCTCTGCTGGACTGATTGATGCTCTGAACTTTGCTCCTCTGTCTCACAAGCAATTTTTAAAACTAATGCTAAAGTAAGGGGACTGCACAATGGATTGGAAAAGTTAACAGTTGCTATGAAATATGAAAAACAAATTAATTGGTATTCTGCAGCTTTGTATTTCTTGTCCATTACTATTCAGAATTTCCTTTACCTATCTGGATGATGAGAGACAAAATGTCCTTCTTAAATTTACAAATACTGAAGTGGGGGAAACTAAAAGACCCTGAGATTAGCTCAGTTGGTTAGAGCATGTTGAATTCAGTCTCTGCATGGGCCATTCACTTAAGAGTTGGACTCAATGATCTTTGTGGGTCCCTTCCAACTCAGAATATTCTGTGATTCAGCTGTGGAAGAAAGCAGCAAGTCTGCAACACTGTCTTACTAAACTGGAAGAATAATCTAAACAACAAATAGAGCACAATTTAATCAGGAAAGCTGCCGATGGCCAGAAACTCATCAACTTTGTAAGAAAGAAATGTTTAACTGACTCAATGTCTTAATGACAGGATTGAAGAATTGGATCACAATTAGAAGTGACTGTCATAAATGTGTGAAAGACAGCACCCCATGGAAGATGACCAGGCAAGAATACAGCCCACATGGCCCAAAATGATCTTTCCACACAATTTGAGAGCGGCTGGGGCCTCACACAGCACGTGCTGCACCATCTCGTGGAGAAGAGTAATAGTTTGGACAGGAGCAGCAATGATGATAAGAGGTGTAGAAAACAGCAGGGAGAACACAGAAAATTACTTATTTTTAACTGTCAGGTTTCAGGGAAAAGTTACACAATGCCTGTGTGGTACGTAGAAGAACAGTCTTCTTGGGAATGCCCTGAAATCCCTTTAAGTCTTAATTTTATTTTACTCTGTGAAGTTTTTCACATTTACAGAAGTCTATTTTAAAAACCAAAATATGTCCATTTACTAAATTATTTTACTTTTAGAGTTCATCTCCAGTCTTTGCCAGCTATTATGTCAAAAGTTTGATCACTTATTACTACTTAAATATTAAAGAGAGAAAGAAAGAAAGAGAGGAAGGGAGAGAGGGAGACAGAAGTAGAAAGAGAGAGAAAGGAAGGAAGAGAGAGGAAGGAAGAGAGATGAAGGAAGGAAGAGAGAAAAAGAGGAAGGAAGGAAGGGAGGGAGGGAGGGAGGGAGGAAGGGAGAAAGCGAGAAAGAAAGAAAGGAAAGAAAGAAAAGAAAGGAAAGAAAGAAAGAAGGAAGGAAGAAAGGAAGGAAGGAAGGAAGAAAGGAAGGAAGAAAGGAAGGAAAAAAGGAAGGAAGAAAGGAAGGAAGAAAGGAAGGAAGAAGCATCAACCATCAGGCAACAGACTGGAAAATCTAACACTCACAAAACACTCAGATTCTCTCTGTTTCACTACTTCCACTTTGGTCAAACTCTTGCTGGACTTCATGGTGTCAACAGCACAGCAAATCTCCTCTCCTGCACCTCATATTATTTTTTTCTATGAACAGAGATATTTCTAGTGAACTATTTCTTACCTACCTTTTGTCTCCAAAGCAAACACACAGCTCTGTATCCATATATATTGGGTTACTTAATTACCTTTTTATGGTACTCTATGAACTTCTCATGTGTTTATTAATGTGGCATCTAAGGCCTATATATCAAAATTCATAAAAGCATTCATAGTCAGCTCACAGTGGCAATATGCAGGCAGGGACAGACTGGAACCGGAGGGACAGAAGGAAAGATTCATTTTTCTTGGATCCTACAAGAAACAAAGTGGGGTTTATTCAACTAAAAAAGTTAATAAGTTGCTAGGCAGAAAACAAGCCTTAAAAAAAAGAGCAACCTTACTCAGAGCAGAAGTCACCTATAGCAGGTCGGGTCAGGTAGCAATTTACTGAGATACAGAAAGTGCAGAAAAGTGGCCTGTAAAGCACCCTTTAATCCCTCACAATAAGGAGGCTGCCCGTGTTTGTATGGAAGAAAGACAGATCAAGCCAACTACAATGGTGGCAGGCCTATCTGTGAGCACAAAGATTACAAAAAGACAGAAAAAAAGTAGAAAGTATGTCAGGAGATGGAAGCTCAGAGGAGCCAGAAAAACAGCCAAACATCCTGGACTGCTGAGCCCAAAGGACATTACCAAGAATTTAACATCGATATTCAGACTTTCCCACAGAGTCAACCCTCAAAACCTAAGGCACAGAGAGAAAAGTCTAAGGTATCTGCTACTCCCAGGCTGGTCCCAATCCTAGTCTCCTGGCAGTGCAGTGATTTCAACACCCACTCTCCCAAGAAACAGGCAGGGAAAAGGACAAGAGATGTGAACAAGGTGGTACTCCAGAGGGCATTTTGTTCGTTTGTCTGCTGCTTGGAAGTCAGCACAGAGGGTCAGGTAACCAGTGATTGGCCTCCAAAGGCCAGACAGGGAAGTGTTAGAATTCACTCATTCAAAGCTTTTTACACCCGCCAGAAATGTGGCATTTAAAACACCCTGAAGACTGACAAAACTGTCACAGAGGAAAAATAAATAAAGAAAAAGGCAAAGAAGAGAGAAGGAGTGAGACAGCTTAAGCTGTGAAAGAGCGTGTTAGAAGAGAAATTGATAGGATGCTGTTCTGCCACTTGTCTCTGAGCAGCAGCTGACTGAGCTTGCTGGGCCACTGGAAGCAGCCCCACCACAGGAGCTAGCACCACCCCACATCTCAGCACTGCCCATGGAGAAAATCAGTAGAAGTAGTGCTAGATCTGGCCTTTAGCTTTACCTCTGATGTGATTACAACACAGGTCTCCCCAGTCAACAAAAGCACAGCAGCCAGCAAAGCAAGGACATTTGAGCAAGCCTATTGCTCAAAATATATTTTAAAATTCATTCCGCCTCCTTCTTTTTCATCTGTACCCCACGTCACCTTCAACTGTTGTGTCAAGTGCTAAAGGAAGGTCACAAGAACATCCAAGTGCAAAACTGTTCACTATCTGTGTCACTTGCTCTATGTGGCTTGGCAGACCTTCTTGCCAAAATGTTTATGTGACAGACCTAGGGGCCACAGAGAGGAAGGAAAATCTGGTAAGTGACCAGAATCTTAAAAAATTCAGTGTGGTAATGAAGTGCAGTTCCTAAAGTAGCTGAGGCATTTTGATGGAGAGTTGTTAGGCCTCAGTTACACATTTTTGTCATGCTCCCATCCTCCTTGACTGCAGCACTGCAGCAAGGTGGCAGGAAACAAGGAACCCTGGCAAACACAGCCCTGGGTGGCAGGGCTGGCCCTGGCTGTGCTGCCAGGCCAGAAGCAGATAGCTGCTGCTTAGGCAGCAAGTCTGTCATCCTATGTACTGAATTGGGGTTTTTTGTTCTATAAAAAAAAATATTTCTGTATAAATTCTATCTTTTCCAGCTGTTTGCACTTTTGTGATTGGAGCTACAAAACAAACACCAAGTAACTCTTCTCATCAGTTACAACTGTAAACTGATTACTTTTATTTATTCTCATTTTATATAGCAAGTCAAAGGCAAAAGTTATAAACAGAATTTAAGCTGGAAGTATTCCCCCTTTTTTACAGTTCAGCTCGTATAATGTGTTCCGGCCATGTAACTCAATGTTCTCATAAATCTCCCAAAGCCCAACCCCTTCTGACTGAACCATGCCAGTATTATTTGCTCACACTTTTTCTTCTTCTTTTTTTTTTCTTCTGCATAGGATCAAATTGGCCAGTTCTGATTTCAGGAGGCATAAGAGGATGTTTGGTTTATGATGGTCTTTGTATTAAGACTTTATTTTTCTTTACTCTGAGCATCAGTACCACTGGAATTACAGGAAAGCAATAAACCAGAGGAAAAGTGTTCCTGAGACTTTTACACTGCGTGCCCAAGAGAATGAGGCTCATGGCATCATACTCTAAGGTGAGTGAGACTGCTCTGGTGCTTGCCCAAGCAGTCATCCCACACACCATGACCTCTGCAGCCAGTGGTTTTCAGTTTTTCACACAAATTTGATAGAGGGAGTAGAAGTCTTACACATAGCAAGTACGCTTAAGTTTTGTGGTGATAGGTGAGCAGGTAAAAGCAAAATATGTGTAACCAGTGTGACCAAAGCACAAATGTCCACCACACTCTGTGATTAACCAAAAGCCAAAGTCACAGAAAAAGAATGTTTAATGGTAGCACTGGGGAACTGCTTTCCCTTGGTGGTAGTCCAGTAACAGTACAGCCTCAATAAAGAGAAATTCAGTATGAAAAAGGATCTGGGGTCTACAAACTGCATTTATTATCCTAAATATAAAATTCAGTTAAACATTAAACTCTACAAAAGATAACATTAAGACATTATGTGGAAAAACTGTTTTTTCAAGCCACCTGAGAGTGTTTTTCCGCCCTGTTCCAAGCAGTGAAGAACACGCTGCCTTTCACTGGCTTAGTATGTTATACCAGATTTGAACCATTAACATCAAAACTAACCAATGAATTCCTCAGGAAGCAGAAGCTGTAGCTGACCCAGTAACCCTTGAGAGGCTTAGGAAAAGCTTAGAGCCTTTAAAAGCATAGCAGAGACAAGCTTCTAACAGATCCTTCATTATAAATACTGTTTCTTTTCTGGAAAGAGAAAATCCTACCACCCTAGTGAAAAGACCTTGGGAGACACATCCTTCTTCTCTGAGGGGGCTATTTAGTCAGACTGCTGAGAGAAGCACCATCCCATGGGATGCAGGAGGGCAAGGAACAGAGGGAGGGGACTTTAATTCCTGGGAAAATGCCTCATGAGGTCAGGACATTACTGCTGATCCAGCCAAGAAAAGGGACGCAACTGTTCCCAGAAGGAAGAGGGAAGAAGCAAACAACATGAAACCTTTAACCTTTTTGTTCACCATATCAAAGTGGTCAAGTAGAGGGTAATGGCAGCTGACTAGCTTTCACTTCCCATAACCTCACAAACCACTAGACTCCCTGGCCTTGTCATTTCTCTCCCATCAGTATTTCATGAACTGCTTCAAGTATTGTGAAGATTTTACTTTTTTTTTTTTTTCCCAAATTGTAAATTATCTCTTTTATCACACTGTTATAGGTCTGTTGACTTGTTTGCTTCTTTGTTTTACACATATAAGACTGGTTGAATGAAGTCCAAGCTATCAATGTCTGACTTTAAAGAAAAAAACAATTAAGCTCATGATACAAAAACTTGTACCCAGTACCGAGAATAGAAAAAGGCCAAAAGGCCAGGAAAGTAAACTTGCATGTTAAGCCAGACATAGCATTTCTGTAAATGGGCAATGCATATGAAGGAAAGGAATAAAATCTTCTGAGGCTTAGAAATTGCTACTCTTTCCTTTGCATATAGAGGAAAACAAGAACATCCACAAGTAACTCGAGTCTCTGAAGTAGAGGATAAAGGGTATCTTCTGAACAGACAATATGACAATATCTTAACATTACAGCAAAACAACCTGTGACTTATCCGATTTTTTTTTAACGTATGCTACAGAAGACATGATTTTTCTGTCATCTTTACAGGTAACCTACATACAGAGTAACTGTGCTACCAGACAGAAGACATAAATGAAGACAGCAACTAAAATATAGCAGTTCGGGTCTGCCACTCCTATGCACTTCACTAGTTCTTGTCCTCGAAAAGAACACTGCAGCCCCTTCACAAAGAATATCTTCTCTCTTCCCAACAGGACACCCAGGATGTCTCCAGCTTTAACTACAGGCATCTTCTTGGCCCTCATAGACCTTTCTGCAGCTTACACAAGTTCCCAAGTGCCTCCTGGATTTCACTGTTCTGACCCCATTCCTTCGGCCTAGGGCAAAGCAGCAGCCAAAACCTCCGTTGCTTCCCTTGCTGACAGGCCGTGTGGGGAAAAGACACAATTCCCCTCCAGTACCCAACCCAGCTTCAGTGTTTCCAACCTATCTGCTCTCTGTGACTCTGGAAATCCTGTTCCTCAGAAATCTTACTGACCACTGCAGTGCTCTCACTGACTATTGCTTTCCATTCAGTATCATATCTGTCCTTCCTCCTAGCACCCTGGTTTCAGAGAGGATGGAAAATAATTGCAGGTTTTGAGCTAAATACTGTGGTTGCAGTGTTAGGACATCCTGCCAACACTGAACAACCTTACTGAACTCAGTTTGCTACCTTGGCAGGAAAACAGAGGTTAATGTGATTCCCTGGTAAATTAAAATTAGCAGGATCAGTCTTGGTTTTACACCACCCTTACAACAAGGTAATACCTCACAAAATCTTTCTATTGAAGTACACTGAAGCACAACCATCTTGGACATGTATGTCCAAGGAAGATGAAACAGCAGAGCAAACCATGACAACAAATTACTTAAGTGAAAAATGAAAATATGAACTGTATAAAAAACTTGAGAAAACACTGCATTTCTCTTGACCAGAACTCAGGCGATAAAATCCTTATTGAACTTAATGGAGTACATTAGTTTTGGAACAGCAAGGTGACAAAGGAGGGAGCCCAGAGCACAGCTAGCTGCTGCCTGAGGGGACAAGGTGGAGTGGCTGTTGTCTGGTGCTGCTCTCCAAATGTACCCCCACAGCAGTGGCTCCTGGCGGCGGCAGCTCCGTCTCCTAGGAGGCTCATCCCTCCACATGGGGCATAAAATGCCTCTTCTCACCCTCCTGTTTAATTCAGATAAAATACAAAATTGAACAGATAGTATGCCCATTAATTAATTATTTAAGAAGATACTATACAGGATCTTAATCAACAAGACAGTTCAGGGGCTGAAGCAGATATTTCCACTAAAACTGTTAGGAGAGATGCTTCTTCCCAACCTTGGTTATGGCATGCCAAAGGCTGTTGCTGAAAACAAGCTAAGGGAAAGCAATTCACTATCTACTGTATAACCAGTTCATGAATGACAGATCTCCAGTCTCTCTGCTTTTGAGCAATTTTCTCTTCCTAAAATAAAAAGTGAAATTGTTCTACAGGCTGTGAATTTTTATTCATTTACTTGTTCCAAATTGTAACTAAGCTGTACTGATCAAAAGTTACATACTTCTTGCCCCAAATGATACTTAAAAATTGATTTGGATTAGGGAGTATGGGTTTTAATCAAATTATTAGCAAATGACTTCTAGAAAAGTGTAAGGATAGTTTTACTTAAGTTGCATAAGAATAAATAATAGCAGTCACTTTCCAGAAGTTATTCTATTTCAGAGAAAGTTAATCTTCTCAGTCTTTTGTAAGGAAAGGAAAAAAACCTGATAATTCTTTAAGTAGTTTTATCCAAACCCATAAGGAATCAGATGCTTAATTTTGCCTCTGACAGCTTCTATATCTGTCAGAAAGTTCCAAGACAACTGGAAATACAACTCATTAAGATAAAACAATCTATATGGTAAAAATCAATAGTGAAGTATCCTCTAAGGTGCTATCATGACAGGAGAATACAAATAACTAATTGACTGTTTTCAAAGTGTCATAAACCAGATGCTTTGAAATAATGTCTGCTGCTAATTTAAAATAAAAACGTGTTTTATAAAGATGTGATAATCGAATGAGAGTGCTCAAAAAGAAAAGGCTCTTTTTTTTCATTGCATTAATTCACCAGTAACAATTTTGCATTTAATACAAGATTCTTGAATTTCAATTAGCTATTCAAGTATATGACTATATAATCAATTCCAATTTAGCAGGATTACTGTCCTCCATTCAATATTATTATTTCCATTAGTAACCTTTGCAACTAATATGATAAAACCTATGAATTGTGAAGGCCATTACTTTAATGCAATAATCAATGAATTGCCTTTCATTTGACATTAGTCCTGGACAAAAAAATGACCAAGCATCACAAAGGGTAATTAAGAAATCACATATATAACTTCAAGTGTAAAGAATATCACATTGAAGAACCAGTCTCAAAGGGGAAGCTGGTGAGACAGAAATCCTGAATAACACATCTTTCAAGGAGGAAAAGGTAAGCCTCTTCTATAAAAATACAAAATTACTAACACAGTAAATTCTTACTAGAATAATACAAAACAAGGATAATTAGTGAGCATGCATAGACTAAGAGCAGGGCAAACAATTTTTTCTTTGTTCTTACTCTGATGTGTAACCAGCTCAAAGAATAGGAGCATTTTATCATGGAAAAATGCTGCACAGGTCTAAAAGGCCACAATAAGAAGCTTACATTGCTAGTTGCATGCATTCATGATTGACTAAAACTTGAAGTTCACAGTAGAAACTGTGAAGTCACAGGTATTCAGATCTGTGATGTGCTCTAAATATAGATAATTTAGGTCATAGCCATAAGAGATACAAACAGTCCTCTGAGATAATCTTCATGTGACATTGTTATTACTTTAAAAAGAGTATTTCTATAATAACTCTTGATTAAATATAGAAATATGACAGCAGTGACTAAATCTAGATGCTATATGGCTTTTCTGTAAGGCTCTTCACACAAATCTGGTGGTGCAGTCAGTGGACAGAGAGCACTAAGGTTGCTCACAACAAAACCGGTTTTCTTGTTGGTAAATGGAAGTCGCCTTTCCAGCTATTTGCATTTTTTAAAGATATATTCTATAACGTTTTCAGAGATACAAACTCACATCAGACAGAAAAACCAACCAACCAACCAACCAGCCAAAACCTCCAAGGCCGTGTATAGCCTTTGTCACAAAAAAAATTTGAAATAGATACTAATTACTTTGTATTTCACCTGTTGTCATCACTGTTTTGTTAATTCCCAGAACCCTTGAACTCATGAAAGGAGTAATGTGCTGGAGTATCTAAGTTACTTGCTCAAGTTATTCAGATAAGAAGTATTCAGATAATAACTTCAGCTGAAGTTATTCAGATAAGGAACATTTGCATTTCTCCACTCCCTTTCAGTTTATTGGCTTTGCAAAGGCAAGAAAGTAATGTTGCCAATACCCATAATTTTAAAGTCTTGGATTATTTGGTTCTTATTCCAAAAGTCCATGGTCTTAGAATTTTATAATTTAGTTAAAATCCAAACTCTCATTAAAATAAAATTAAAAAAGCTAATATTCTAGTCCTCACAATTGCGAAAGAAGGCTTGAAAATATTTCCCAGGCCTTTCCTAAGGGGTCAGAAACTTGGGAGCATATTTAATAAATGACATTGCTTTTAGTGTTAGTCTTGTGATTTCTTGAGGTCTGCAACTGGGGAAATTGCATTTACTTCTCTGATATCCCCCCCGCCATTTATTCCCATTCCTTCAATACCACCTCATCAAAAGCTGTGCTTCTCAGATCTCCTAGATTCTGCTTTTTTGAAGATCTTTGGGGTTTTCTCTTTCCTCTCCTTCAAAGGGCTCTCACCACATCCTCTCTCCCTTCTCCCACTGTCTCTGTCAGGATTAACTAAATAAAACGCTGCTCAGCCCATCAGACCTTGGTGCCACCACGATGCCTCTCTGGCATCTGTGCAAATCTTCTCCTTTCAAAGGCTCACTGGGGAAAATGGGAGAAATGTCACCTGGCAAGTGAAAGAACAGATAAACAGCAAGATTCCACAGGCCTTGGAGACAAAGAAATAAAGAACTGCTGTCTCTTGTGACCGGCCACAAGCTTATTGTTAAATTAACATCACAGGTTTGAGGGTCTTGTCTTCCCCTGACTGGAGAGGACTTCTCCTAACAGATATTTTCTGTTCCCAACAGAAATTATCTAAGTCCAGGTAATTGCTATGCACTTTGTTTTACCTTTTGCTTAGCTCTGCACAACTGTGTTGTGTAATACCTATTAGATATTTTTGCAACTAATGAAGAGTAATAACAAACAATGGAACTATGTGGAGTGCACAGTCTGTATCTCTACAATAAAATGCAGCAGAGAGGAGTCCAGGTATGGGATGAAGGCAGAGGCTCTGAACGATCCTTGGGGACTCAAGGCCTAAAAGCAACTTGCCTAGTGATCTATAACTGGCCATTAAACAAGTGCACCTTTGGGCATTGTGTGTAACCCACTCTTAGGGGCAAACGGAGAAGAACCCTTATCAGCACACGTGAAGCACACCACACACAGCAGCAATGATTGTAATGCAGAATTAAAGCCCAATGAAGCCCCAAAGGCAAGAACAACTCAAGATGGATCCTATATGGAAGATGAAGAAACCACCAGTCTCAGAACTGGGCTCCTCCCAGTAAAGGACACTGTGATGACTCACTGTACCCCCACCCTAAACACAACAGCTGCCACTGACCTTAGGACCCAGTGGTGCAGAAGGAAGAAAAGGGAAGATATTAGAATGTTTGTGTGTATATCTTTTTAACTGTTTATAATTCTAAACTGTTGAAATTGGAAAGACAATAGTTTTTTGGTGAAACTAACGATAAATTCCTGACTTTCCATATGAAGTGCTTCCTTTTGTTCATTCTTTTTATGACTCAAAAGCTGGTGATAATTTAGCCAACCTTCTCCCAAAGCATCAGTTCTCCCAAAAGAAACATGTTGGTGTTTAAAAGTGAAAAGTAAAATTCAGCTCATTTTTCCTACAGATTACAATAGAGAAAGGTCAAAGGTTTTTTGCCCCTTCAAAAAATTACATGTTGTTAGCTAAACTTAGCTAGATGGATAGACAGCATTAAGTCATGGGTCTTTATCGCATCGCTCAAATTTTTGCTTCAAAACTCTCCAATAACCATCTAGCCAAATTTTTTCAGCATCATATTTCTCATGTCTTTCTTCTACTCTTTATAAGATTCAAGATTTACAAATACATTCACTTTTTTATTACTACAATTCATAAATAAACCAAAACCAAAGTTCACTGCGGTTATATTTAGATTTTTCTATTTTATAGCGAAAACTGTTATCTGTAGAAATTTGGGCTAATTATTAAAATTATAATTATTATACTTTTTAAAGCAAACTATAAATACAAAGGCACATTTAATGCACCAGGAGCAGACAGAACCATTCCCATACCTCTTAAGCTATACCTGTACCGTGTTTTCTTTTATAAAAAGTTAAGTTAAAAATGCTGATTTTCTCAAGCATGTATGACATTCCAATTAACCTTCTTCTTGGTCCCCTGAAATTTCAAACCAAGCAACATCATAAACATAAGGTAAAACTTGTAACAAATTTTGGCTATGCAGGACTATAAACTAGATTTTCACTCTGATATTTTTTCGTGTGCATGTTCATGGTAAGTAAAAGAATAACAGAAATCTTTTGAGTGAAATATTGTTTAATTTTAAATTGCCAAGAGCTATTTTTAGCCTTTGAAAGTACCAAATGTTCCTAAATAGGAGAATAAAGATAAAGATAGAGTCACACCCAGAATTCAAGAGGCAAATATTGTCTCTGTCTTTATCCTTTCCATGTATAATGCTGAGGCTATAAAATCAGAGCCTCTCAAAAATTCATGTTTGCAAATTCTCTACTTCAGCATAGCAAAAAGTCCTTTCAGAGCTCCTGATCTGAAAGCTAGTGCCAACCACTATATGTACTTACAGAAAATGTTTGATGGTTAGAGTGAAGGAAGGCAGTACCTTTGCAAACTCAGAGATCTGACCAACAAATAAGGCATGAAAACATGAAACATTTTTCTGTTATTTAGTAATCTTGAAAGGATATCTATAAAAATATGTTTGATGTATGAACAGTGTAATACCTCACATTCCACTAGATTTGCAATCATTGCACCTTCTTTTATACGAAAATACAACATTCCTCTGTCATAGAAAAAAACCCATAAGCAAAGGAAGCACGGCAAGGGACACTCACTATGAGGAAAGCAAATGCAACAGAGGTGAATGCAGTGGCATTATTTGCAATGGCAAACTACACTTTAAATATCAGAAATGTAAACTTGCCTGTGTTTTTTCACTAGACCAAAAGAACAAAGTAATTAAAAAGGTATCAGCTACAGAGATGTCCTATTCTATTTAATAGACATGTAGAACACTGCTTTTACCAATACTGCACATACCTTGCAGTCTTTGTTATCACAGCACATAAACTGGACAGGAAGAAATGTTTCAACCTTAAGGAAGCAAGTAGGCAAAGAAACAAAAAACCAAGTAGCAATAGCAACACTACTCTCATACTGTGGACCAGTGATAATTTTCAAGAAGATTATTAAAAAAAGCCAATTAACTGAAAAAAAAAAATAATACCAGCAGAAATCTGTTAACAGAGTTTGAAGAAGCTACCAACTTCTTGAGAAACATCCACAGCTGATTCTGAACACACTATCAACAATATTTTAAGTGGATGACATATGATGAGAAAGAGGTGCCAAAAATCAGGGCTTTCATGGTTTTGGGGCCTCAGTGCCAAGTCTATGGTAACTTGCATGTCATCATGCAAGAGGTTTTCCTATCTTGAAAATCAGGCTTAGTAGAAAAGAAATCCACCACAACTCACAATGTTTACATAATAGATTAAGATAAGACATGCAGGATAACTAGCAAATGGTATCTGAGGTACCACAGAAGTTAATGGTTTTCAGACTGTATTTCTGAAAGGTGAAAGAGTACTGGATATTAAAAAACAAAACAAAACAAAACAAAAAACCAGCATTTTTTAAATCAGCAAGGAATGAGACAACTATGAAAAGTTTACAAAAGAAACCCAAGAAAAACAAGTCTGTAAGGAGTAGTAGGCAGGGTTCTTGTGCAGCAAGTGGGCAGGAATTAGGAGCGCTGGTCACTACGACTGTACCAAAGTTGTGACAAGTTCACTTAAAAGTCTCCACTGAATCCATCACATATGTTGCACTAGATCATTCATGTCAACTAGCTAAGATATCTTATCTGGAAAAATAGAAACAAACCACAACACATAAACCTCCCCAAAATCAACCAAAACAGAAAAACTTCAAATATACAAAAAAATAGAGTATGAAGTGAGAGCTTATAATATATACTTGTGACAATTGTTTAGCAGTAGCAAGAAATGCATGCTAAGGAAGGAGTATATATCTGGCATATAGCCAGAGAGATGTAGGTGGCAAAAAAAGATGTAAAAAAGAAACTATTTTTCAATAATGTGAACAGGGGAGAGAACAAGAGGAAGAAGAAGGAGCAATCATTACAAAGTCTGAGCCCAAAAGGCTGTTTCACTGACTTCATGTTTGGTTAGCATTCAGTGTTCAGAGCCCACAGCCTTACACAAGCCTTGACTAAAACAAATTAGGTACTTTTTTCCCCTTTATTTCTACAGATTATTCATCAAGCAAATATGTCCTAAAATAAATGTGAGGTGCTTTATAAATATATGGAAATAGCTTGTAATTATGATTTATAAAGCATCATGAAACATCAGGGAAAATCCTAACTCAATCTAGAAAAATCAGCACTGAATCAAGTTAGAGCTATTTTAGAGGGAGGGGAAAAAAGGTTCATGCCTTGAGAAGGAATCCAGATAAGTGAAAAAAAATTGTTATATCTGAGATATTTAGTCACTACATTTACAGTCTCCTTTACATCTTAAAATGGAACTGGTCATCTATTTCACATGAATTCAGCTAATTTTTCACACAGGACACCAAACAGGTGTGATTTGACAATCTGTTATTTGAAATACAAGTGGTCACTTTTAAAAGATTTAAGACTTGAAAGTAATTGTGTGTCTGTATATACAGACACACAATTTTAGCTCTGGAGATATGTTTCCATCTTTTTGAAATATAAGCCTTATATTAAGCACAACTACTTTTCACAGGTTAAAAACAGCCTTTAGAAAAAAGACATTCTGAATTTAAAGAAAATGTGGACTACTGTTACAGAAAAGCAAATGGAATGGATTAATGCTCTATTCATGATAAAATTATATAAAAGAGAAGACTAAAAAACTGTAAGAAAATCATACAAGTGTGCATTTGGATGGAATTCACACATTCAATGATCCCTTTTGTCACCGCTGCTAAAAATAAGAAAGTTCCTGTTCTGTCTCAAGGCAGCTTAATTCGTGTATTGTGAATTTTACCCAACTTACTAACTGATCAGCAAACACATGAATAAAGGCAGTTGAGAAAGACCCTGGAAACTAGACTAGACATTGAAGGATAGATGATGTATTCTGTCTACACAGTTGGGTTTATTTCTACAGCTGAGGAGACAACTACTGGAGATGAAGGAATTCTGCAAAGGAGGTCATAGCCTTCCCCTCATAATTTCCTCTCTCCTCGTTAAACAAGAGCCAGTTTTCAAGATTTGTAAAAATGCCATTTCCTTACTCTGACTGGTTACTCTTCCAGGCGACAGCAGCTCCCAGCCCCTCCTCACCCCCTGCATCACCACCAGCCTGCAGAGATGCTCCAGCCAGGCAGGGAGGAAGGGAGCAGACTGCCTGGGACTTGACACCTCATCACCATGATTAACAAGGAGAAATTGAGGAAAAGGGGAAAGGAAAGAATTAGAAATCTGAAGAGAGTAACAGGTCAGGTAAAATATAGAGAGAGATGGAGAAAAATAGGATAAAAATACCACCAAAGAGAGTTGTTGTAACTGTCCTACAAGATGTTGATCTAATGAAATCTAGAAAAAACTTATACTTCAGAAAATTTGGACTAGTCAGTTTATGTCTAAATATAAAGTAGCTATCCACCCTATAAAGTATCTTTTTGAGAAACACAGAGGTGAGATGAATGGCCCTGCATCAGATGTCACGTACTCATTTTTTATGAAGTGAAGCAGAAGTGTTTTAAATGTACTTTCAAGGGTATTTTATTAATGAAATTGAACTCTAATTCAGAATGACCTTCATGTATGGCTTTATGCATATTTTCAATTCCTTTCAGCCAACATTCTCATCATAATTAAATACTATCTTCCTATGACCCCCAACTTATGTTCTCCTACTGCCGTGTAGCCTGTCTCCTGATCCCAAACCACAATCTGCATGGCAATGGAGTGAACAGGATCACAAAACTGATACTGCTTATAGCTATTTTTATTCATTAGGTTACATTTAACTCTAATACTTCTCAATTTTATTTCACCATGCAGTCACATAAAAGCTGTTCCAGCACAAGAGCTGGACCACAGCATTCATCTGTAGAAAATACTGTGTTAATTTTTACATCATTAACTGATTAGAGTAGTCTGATAGAAAACAAAAATAACTGCAAATGAATTCTGATTAGGAATGTGTTTAAATACAGTATATTTCGAATATGTTCCTTTTTCAAATGTAAACTTCATTTGGCTGATGACTTCATGTCTTTCTTTAAGTCACTGTGGGATAAAAGCACCTGGTTTCCTGGACTACATTTTGACTTAAAGTTGAAAGAATTTCTTTCACTATTTAATGTGCAGAAATTTGCTGCAGCCTACTAACAAACACACAGACTTCTTTCACTGTCAGTGTAGGCTCATTTCTTTACCTGTATCTACTATTTGCATATATGCATTATACATGTAATAAGTGCCTGCCTTGATAGACATTCTAAACTGATCAGAGTAATTTTAAAAAAATTGCAAATGCCTATCTGCTAACTTCTACTTTAACTAGGCTAAATATAATGACTAAGCCAAGGCTGGAATACAAAATTCATTTTGTGATTTAAACATTCTACAGTAAACAAAACATGTTACTCGAAACTGGCTTTCTGCATATGCAGCCTACCTCCTCCCAGCTTAAGGGAAGTAGGAAAGATTTAGGGTCCATTTAATATACAACAGGGTTTTTTTCTTTTAAGTTCTACAATGACATTAAAATATACTTCTCCTGTTCCTCTGAATTTGACTCTGAGATGAATGAATAGTTTAAATATGGTATATATGTTATGAAATAGATCTATTAGATTTGTTTTGTAATTAAGCTGATCCGAGAAATTCACCTTTTAATGGGGTCGAAACCACACCTCAAAGCAGACGCTGGGAGCAAGACAGTGTCAATATGGGTTTCAGCATCATCCACTGGCCATGGCTGGCTTTACACATGCCGGTCTGAGTTGGTTTTTAGCAAGGATGTTAAATCTTTGAGCTACTGGTTAGGCAGTGGAAGCAATTTCAATGTTTTCTACCTCTAAAAGCCGACTGTAGGAGAATCTGGTGTTAAAGCTTTTCTTGCCCATCCCCAGGGTGGGAGATACTGAGGAAGTGTGTGTTGGGACTCAGAAGTGAACAAAAAATGAGAAAAAGATCAGAAACATCTGCAGAACATTCAAAGAAGATTTGAGAGATTTTATCCCCTCTGTCCTCTTTCAAAATGAAACAACTTTCTGCAAACAAAGAGCGCCTCAGACGATGCACAGTGAACCCCAAGCAGTGGTTTATTATTATTATTTTAACTATTTTCTGAAAAACCACCATTCCCAGCAGTCTCTTACATATGAAAGAGTGATGGATGAGATGTTTACTGCTATGATACAGTGTTTAGTACCCATTATTTGGCCTCTTACAACTAATTAGAGAAGCCTTACTCTTCAGGCATAAAATTTCTTTGGGTGTTATTCAACTCACTGCTAAATTTGACAGTGTAATGCAAGAACATGTGCGTCCCCCACCTCTGCAAAAGGTTTCTCTCCTATGCATACTTGATACTGATTTCACACACAGCCCAGCATTTGCTAAAGCTGTTTTTGTCCTCAGTAGTTAAAGCCACACATAGCAACTGCTCAATGGTTACTAAAAGGAATCACATACTTAATTTGCTGAGACTTAAACAAATTATCTTCCTTTTACTGTACTAAAGACCTCATACTTCACTAAAGATCTCAAACTTTATATAAAATGTGAAGAATCAAAGTCACAAGAAATATTGAATGTACTGAAAAAGCTACTAGAAAACAAGGCCTTTTTATTTGAGCAAAAATCTACTACAATAGTGACAAGTAAAAAGCATCTTTTTAAGATTTAGAATTCTGGAAAAAATTGACAGAACTCTACAAAAACACATGTTTTGACTCCCTGGAAATGAATCTGTGTGACCAGACTGATCAATTAAATTTATATTCTTTGAACAAGATGAATTTGCATTCTTAGACCTTGATTAGCCGCTTAATTTATAACTTAAATTCAAATAGTATGTTCTGAACTGCCTCAAAATATTGTAAGACATTACCTTCTATTTCTATTCACAGTTCTTCCACTGAAAAAACAGCATCAACAAATTTCAGTGATTTGACAAGATGTCCTTCCACTTTTATTTCCACCTGAACTTTCAGAATGCTTCATAAGAAGATGGAAAAAAAACCTGGAGCAAAAGAAACTAATTTAACTCCCTGAAACAAATCAAGGAAAATGGTATCCAACTAAGGTCTCCCATATTTCTCCTAAATGCTTAGATATTTCTTAGCCCTGCACTGGAGGAAGGATCAGGACATGAACTTTTCTCCAGATGTATTAACACCACATAAATTCTCATGCATACTTTGTCATTTGATGTCTTTTACTTCTACTTAAAATATTCAAAACAAAACAAACAGGGAAGAAAATTGTTTGTGGGTTTTGACATGGAGGTTCCTGAGTTAGCTGTAGTTTACAGAAATTTCCCAAAAGAAATGAGTTTATTGACGACAATCAACACTTCTTTTTCAGATCTTTTTAAAAGGAACCAGCATAGCATTCTTTTACAATGTCTAGAGCTTGATGCTATGATTATATGGATAAACAGAATCTAAACAGGCAGTATCATAGCAATACTGACACTGAATATATGAGCACCTAAATTAACTATCTGACAAAACAAACATATGCTTTATGCATCATTTCAAATAAATGAATTTAGGACTTGAAGTTATTTTTATTTTGTATTGATGCATAAAAAACTTGACAATATCAGTAAGACACCATTTTTTTTACAGTTTTTCAAAAAGAGAAGTGTTTCTGTTTTGACAACTACTAAAAATTATACTGTTGATGCACATACGATGACTTTTAGTTTTGTACAAACACTTGAGAACAAGATACAAGTTATAGAGCATTTAGTGGCCTTTCTTCTCTGCAATTCCAGGCTCTCACAAAGGAGTTTCCTTTAGTGGGCATGGTTTGTTACATGTAGTGTGGATTTTTTCTCCTGTCAAAAGACCACTGTGGTGAGAACTTCAAATCAGGATTAAAACGCACAGGGAGACTCTGTGGGAAGTCATGTACGACAACAGACATTCATGGTGTCTAGAATTAATGATCACAGCTTCAAGAACCCAGTGGTAGAAAAAACTCAGAAAAAGGTATCAAAAACTGTCTTTGAGATGACATGAAAGATGCATACTGGATGGTATCTATATGTTCCAGCTGTCAAATTAGGCTTGTCTTCATTCCTGTCTGAGTATGCAACAGTCCTGCATAATGGCAGAGAGCCTATTGCTCGTGAATACAGACAAATTGCTGCAACATACACTGAAGTTTAAGAAGAAACCACAGTTTTACTTCTGACTATTAGAACACAACTATCAGATTGCATTAGACAAAATTTCTAGCCTGGATGTGCCCGGGCCATCCAGGAAGAAACACTGAAACGTCATTTTTGAGATCGAAATAAGATTTTCTCCATTCATGACAGAGTGAAGCAGATACATTATTTTATGCCTTTTTTTGTCTCGATCATATTCGTGGAATTAACTAACAAGTGTATAGTCATGTCCCTGTTCACATCAGACAGCTTCTGAAGGAAAGTCCTGAAGTGCAATCAAATTCATTGGCAACTGGTGAACACCAGCAGCACGTACATGTGCTGCTGTATCAGAAACTAGGATTAGAGGTAGGTTAAGTGCAAGATCCCACCCCACAAAGGAGAAAATGGATTTCTCAGCCAAAAACGCACACTCACTTTTCCAGCCTTGTGGTTTGGAGCACTGACTCCACCTGCATCCCCATGCCACAGCACACCACTGCCTATGAAGTTGCACCACACGCACTGTGCCTAACTAACCTGGGCTTTGATTAACCTTCCCAAAACCAAAGAACTGAGCAGATGGGGATGGAAACTTCTTAAACTAATGCTTTGGAGCCATTAGTAGCCACTGCCATGAAACTGTGCTGCCAAAGAGACATACCAGTCAAAAGGTGCAAGAGAAACACTATCAAGGGTAAGAAAAACTGTCAAGGGTGAGAAACACAAGATGAAAGTTGAGTGTTTCAAACCTGCTCAAGAATGCCAATATTCAGCTCCCCATTTCTCCTTCCCACTGGATTTTCTGCAAGCGGAATCACAGAACAAGGCTGTGTCAGTCAAGTTCCAAAACAATTTTGCCCCCTAATTTCCCCTCATCCTGAGGCCAATGCTGTAATCACAGGCTTCCAAATAAAGCTCCTGGTTTGAGAGCTTCCATTGGAGATTTTACCTAGCACTGAGCCTAATGTCAAAACAAGATCTTGCTCCAGAAGGCAAACAGCAAGGATGCAGATTATGCTGGGTGATTTAATCTGGCGATTTTATGCTGAGTAGAGTTTAAATTAGGAGTAAGGAACCTTTTCCTTTCTGAGAAACAAGTGTTTCAACTGTATTAGAGTTCACACCTATAGAGGCATGTATACCAGCACAGCTCTTCATGTTTACCTCACGAGAGGCAACCACTCCTTTGCTACAAGCTGCTGGAGTTACTGGGGTCCCCAGGTCACTGCCAGCTGAACAGCAACAGAAACTGAAAACATTCCTCTTTCCTATCTTCCTGTCAGGAAACCTCACATCCCTGTGCCCACAGAAGGCAGCTTGGGAGCTGGCAGGCAGCCGGAGAAGGCAGGCCCATGCTCAGCCCCAGCAGACCAGGTCCAGCAAACACACCAGGGCTACTTTGAAGGCAGCACAGTTGAGCACTTCCATAGTGGGTCTGTGTTACATTTCAATTGGATTAAACAACGAGGAAACACCAGGGCAGAAGGCAAAGAAATGTATATTTTGTGGGTGAGTCACGTGCCTCACTGCAAAAAGGGAATAAAGGGTCAAAGTAATGAGAGAGCTGGGATAAGCACAGTACATTCCCTTACAGCTCCTCCGGGAAGGATACTTTCAGCTGTAATTTGACTGCTACTGAAAGTCAGAAATAGATTTGCCTTTCCAATTCCTGCCATTTATTACTGCTGATAATTAAAAGAAATGTGCACAGTTGATTTGCAAGATGGCAGATACCCACGGCTGCTTCTCATTTTCACTTCAGTGAGTGTTTCTCTTATGACAGACAGAGGTGATGGTGAGACTGAGTAATCCTAGGCACTTTACGTTCATCTATCTTACCCCAGGTGAAATATTAGAATCCAACAACTTTTAAAAACTCAGTTTTCAAATAATCGGCAGAGTGGATGGAGCCAAAAAGCAGCAGGCGCACCTCTTCTCTGATTTCAACAACCTGACAACTCCAGTCAAAATAATCAAAGCAGCTGCAGTTTAATCCTTCATCTTCCCTTTCAAGATGTTTTTTCCCTTTGCTTTTCCTCCAGTCATTGAAAAATGACTTGCAGATCAATAACACAAGTATATTTGCACAACAAAACTCAAACCATTGGGTGCATCCTTGCTGTTCATACCTGTCAAATGCAGACTTGTTCAAAATACTGAAAATAAGGCATCAGTTTTCAAACTGGATTTTAGATTCTAGATGTAATAAACAACAAATCACCTTGAAAATATGTATCTTATCTAGTAAAATTCCCCAAAAGAGAATGAACTACAGTCTCACTGACATGTACTTAAGTCATATATCTACATTCCAAGAAGTAAGACAGAGTCTCAATTCTAAGAATAATCAAATAAGAAGTTCGTATTTTAATGTCAGTTATGGGAAGGAACCAAAAGAATAAAAAAAAAAAGTAATATAATAATTACAGTATGCTAAAATTACCCAAATATGGATAAGGAGAATACTAAGTAAATTAAAGATGGAGATACTAAAGAAAAATAAAATAGGAGAAACCCTTGAATTCTCTGCAATAATATTAATCTGAATTTTCTGCACAATTGTATTGCCTGACACTGAATCACTTTTTAAAACAGGTACCATTTTCATGTCTTGCTAAAAATAAAATTGTATTTAAATACGACCCTCTTTAGCTATTTAGTAAGGAGATGAAGGAGTTTTAAGAAAAATAACTCCAAGAAGTAATATTTCAGTGGGTACTATCTCATCTAAAGCTAGTGAATAACATCTGAAACATATATGTTAAGATTTCATACCGGATGCAATAAAAATATTTGATTGCTTGTTTACTTGCTATTAGAACTGAATTTGTTCAATCAAGTAAGTAAAAATAATACTAGGTAGTTGTAAAAGTTGTAAGACTAAAGCCCATTGGCAACACATCACAAAAGTTAATGGAGAAGAGTAAATGGTTATGCAAACTTTCACAAAGGATAAATGCCTGTTTAATCTTTGATGTTTTGTGGCAGCACAAAATGTATCTCAGTACATACATTTTAACTCAGAATTGATTATTTTAAAAGTATAAAATAGAGGGTTTATCATATTTAATTTGGGAATACAACCCAGGTGGCTAAGAAATGCTGAAGGAAATGTTGATGCAGGATAGGAGGTTAACGTACAGAGGAAGCGTTCGGAGTTTTCTGTAGGTTCCACAGGTGAATGTTAGAGGAATTTCATGCTATGTTTTTTGCTCTAGGATTTGCACTGGCTTTACACCAAATATAGAGGAAAAGATGGCAGGAACGCATCCAGAAAGTATCTAGAACACAACCAGAAAAGCATCAGTGTGGTCTCTCTGAATCTTCATTTTTAATTAATTTCTCTTATACTATGAATTATGCAGAATTCAGACGCTCTTCATAGTTCAAGATGAGTTTTGCACTTAAAATGTTCCTACCCTGGGAATGCACAGTATCTTCCTTGCAGGTATCACAGGATTACTTTGGGCTCCTACTGATTTTTCTTAAGTTTTATAGAATCTGTGACTAGTTTATGTAACAAATATTAAATTTTCCAAGGGAAATGCTTTTCAACTGACATCTAATGTCAGTCTAATTTTGTACCAAAGCACTCTAATGCTACCTATAGTTAGAACTTATTGGCATCTTACATGTAATGTTACCAAAAAAGTTGCAATTATGAAGAAAAAAAGAGATTATTTTTGAAGCTTCTTTCCATTTTTTTTACATACAAAACCAAAACTACAGATACCTGGGTTTTTTTAATTTTTTTCTTCCTTCCTGTTCTTTTAGGAGGGTGGGTTAGTGAAAAGGGAAGGGATTCAGATCTTTGCCAAGGACTCAAGAACTGTGACTAGAGGTTTGCTTTCATTGCAGATGAAATACTTTTCTGCATAATAACACACATCAGCTGGGTGTCTGCTTGAACAGAAATCAGGTTAGTTCCTTCAGCATAACAAGCAGAAAGCATAATGCTTTGCTGTCCAAACTAGTCTTTCTCAAAGGCACTGCACCACATCATGTGGGTCAGTGTTAGCTGGGGCACCTCTGCAAGACAAACCACTTGTTGCCTGCACTGAAGTCCTTACTCTGACTCATTCTTTCTTTCAAAAAACCCATGACAGTCCACTACCAGCTCTGATCACAGGATAACTTTATTCTCTGACAAAACCTTTGTATTTTCTCACAAGTTCTCCCTGTGTATAAAACAACCATTTTACAGCCAGCTGTAGAATATAAATGGCCAGTTCAAGTCACCAGTGAAAGTTATCTAATGCATGCAGACATATATAAAAATGTATATCCATATGTACACAGGGATGTGTATAAGGATATATGTAATGCGTACACAGGTGCAGAATCACAGACATTTAAAATCAAACATTACAATCATTATAGCTACCATGGCCTGTGCCCTGAAAGCCTATTTTTCCCTCTATATTTAACTCAGTATTCTCTTTCAAGTGAAAAACCATATGTTAACCACTAAAAAACCCATGGTATCCAGGTAGCTGGAACAGCTGCTGATAAAAGCAAAGCTCTAGATTACAGTGTACTGTCTCAGACTCTATAAACCTCAGGAAAGTTAATGAACCAGGTCATATGTGTCTTAAATGGAAATTACTTTGCTTAGAGCAACCAGCAGCATCTACCTCTATCTACATCAGCGAAAGTGCTCGCCTTTGTGCCAGCCTGAGCAGCTGCAAAGGCATATTGTAATTCTTCCTTTCCCATGCCACACCCACTCGCCACCAGTCACAAAGAACATCCCCAAGGCCACTTCTCATACTCTAGTATGATTCCCATGACCCTCAGCAACTTCTGTTGACCCCCACATCAGCATCTGGCCCGACACCCAGACCCATCAGTCACCACCACAGGGAGGGCTGGCCTGAGCACACCTTATCTGCAGCTTGGCTCAGCAGCCACAGGTGGGATGCAGGCACATCAGGGCTTGGGAGCCTCTGCTGTAACCTGTGCAGTGCCAGCTTGCAGCAGAGGCTGACAATTAACTGGCTGTGTCTGCCAGAGAACTGCAGGAGGAGGAGCACAAAAATGTACGGGCAAGGATTTAAGACGTGCAGATGTTTGCACATGACTTACAACACCTACTTTGGTTAAAATATTTCTTTGAGAATTCTTTTACACAAAGTACCACTGGTATTTCTGTCCTGTATGTGGTAATTTAACCATGTAGAACAAGTCAGAGAAGACAGGCTCATGTGAAAGCAGCAGGTGAGAGCAGACAGAAAAGCTGTGCTTGTCCTCAGAACTGCTTCTCAGTATGGCCTCTGTTCCTTGGAGACAATTTATGTCTTTTAGCTATTATTTGAAGAATGTCAGGACACTAAAGTATCTATCTGCAGTTAGGTATCTAAATGTAGGCTGTGTTAACATCATTCCGCTCCTTTTTTCTACTCACACCCAAGAAGCAGAAGCGGAAATGTTATGATACTTAGTAAACAGATCTGATCACTGTGTAATCACAGAATGAATGGGAGACGACAGATGTTCTTTAATTAGAGATGGTACTGTCTCTGGGGCATTTGATTCCAGGTTACATGAGACCCCATGGGAAGAAAGAATTCCAGTCCCCAAACAATGCAGCCCAATGGTGCGAATAGATAAACTGTTCAGGGAATAACCAATATAAAGACAGGCACTAGTGTAAAATAGGTGTATACACTTAAATTGAAGACAAAATAGATCATGAATAGAAACAAACAAAAAATATATATCACATACAGCATAAAGGAAGTTGCTTTATATCCCAATGCTGCAGTCCTAAGAAAAAGTAGCCGCAATTAATGAAGAAAATGAAGAAAAAAGGTATCTGTAACCTGATTTGAGCAGATCCAGCAACGCAGAACTCACCTGCAGCTAAGCAACAACCAGATTTGCAACTGTACTTTGGGATCAACAACTAATTTTTTTCTAGCTACACCACTGTACCAGCTCCCATGTAATCTCAGCAACTCTGACGCACAACATTAGTGACCTAAATGATAACATGCAATGAAAGTATTCTAAAACAAAAGGAAAAAGGGGAAGAAATGAATGAAAAAAATATTACCATACACAGCATCCAACACAAAGTACTATCCTATGTTGTTATAACTTTGGGTGCTGTTCAGCACCATGATGTTCTCATAATTGAGAGAAAATAGAAAGAGTCTCCGTGATGGAACAAGCTGACATAATATAAGGACACACATCAAGGTGATGGGCAGTTCTGGCCTGTCAAAAATGCTACTGCAGCTTCAGCAGACATACCTCAACTAGCTTTTCAGCTGCCTGCTAACAGCATGGGGTCATTCCGAGGCTGTGAAACCTGTCTGAGAGCGAATAAATACTCAGATAACTAGTCTTGGCACATTGCACTGGATAATTACATCTGACAATCTTTTTCATGCCTTCATCCTGCTACACTTTTCAAGCTGTGGTCCCCAACCCATGCATAGACACACTAGGATATTGCATTATTACTCGCAGTCACAAGCCATCACCACTACTACAGCACACACCAAAAAAGCAAAAGACCACAGCTTATATTATTGCCTAAGAGGCAGCAAAGAGATGTCTGTTATCAAAAGTTCAGTGGTTAAGATAAAAAGTATTTAAATGGCATTTTAAGCTATGGCTACGTGCATTTCAAATTTTTACAAACTCCTAAAAGGATGCTTGGCAGTGGAGCATTAGGTGGAGTGCAAACAAAGAAGAGCTGAGAGGAACTGAGATTTCCTATTATGAACACAATTACTGACTTCTAAAAGACCACAATCTGATTTTGACAGTCATTTAAGAAGTTTCAGGAGCAAAGGATGTTGGGAACAATCTGTAACAGAGAACAAAAAGCTGTCCCTTAGTCCCAGAGAAACAGAACCTGAATTATTAACTGGCACTTTCAGTACCCAACATACTGAAATAACTGAAAAAAACCAATTTTCTAAAATTCTGAAAATATTCTATATATCTCAGCTCAAAACTATCTCTCAATAAGGAGCTCTAAAGCTATGGGAGGAAAAAAGAGGCAAAGTTTAAAAATTTGAAGAGATTGAAGGGAAGAAAAAAGCTACTTTTTTCAGAAGAGAAAAAAGGCTTACAGACTACCTGACTAATTGTATTTCAGTCAAAAACTAGGTTCACAACATATGAAGTGCTTGAGACAAAAGAAATCAGTGGCATATCTGAATTGATTTTACCAGCATTGAATGGGACCAAAAATCATTCCTGAAGTCCCCTTTCTTATGTACAAATTTTAACTCACTTAGCACTGAATTTAAAGTTCTCATTAAAACTTGTACTTCAGTTTCCCTTTGATCCCTCTCACTTGGTGCAATATTTTAAGGGATAATTAGTTGAAAACTTGCAAGGAATGGACAAAAAAGTCCCCTCTATTTACTATAATTTTCCTTGAATCTTCATCCTTCAAAACCATTTGTCTGTAGAAATGACAATTTTTTTAACCGATTAACATTAAACACAATATCATTATTTTCTGGCTTGGGAATGCTTAAGATTCATGGTTTTGTGGAAATAGGAAATTCAGTAAAATATCAGTACAAGCCTTTAGATTTGTGTTATGTTACCATGCTCTATTCAGCCACAACACAGGCCCTCTCTCTTTATCCTAGATGCAGCCACATCCTATGGTCTGTGAGGAGGATACCAAAGAAATCCTCGGTGCCTTGAAATGTTTTTTTTTTTTTTAATATAAAACAAACAAGCAAACAACAGCAAAACCCCCAAAGAAACAAACAAACAAAAAACCAAAAAAACCAAACCTTTCTGCATTTTTATTCCTAAACTGTTTTAATAAAGAACATTTCATCTCAGTTTGGGTTTAACAGCTTCATTTGAAGATCTGTTTCTCTCAGGAGTAAATACTGGCCTGCAGGTAGCCTCATCGGTTGCCTCTTAAATTTCTGTCCCTGGACGACTCTGAATATTCACCCATGGCCCCACCTTCCTTACAGTAAGTCACATGCCAAAGTGAGTCAGCAAAATATGCTTAACTGTATTCCAGAGAATCGATGCTTCTATTACATAAATGAATAAAAGTGGCCAGAATGTGTATTTCCTTACAAGCTTTTCTGGTTTTATTCTCTCTCTTTGGGAAAATGCAGAGATGTGTATTACATTCCAGCTTCATGGTACACAAACACTTAGACTCTATAAAAACCCAATTTAAAAATCTTAAAATCATCCTAAAAATTTGCCACTGTCTGCTATATCACTATATTTTTCTCTTCAGTTTAAGATGTTTTCCCTTAGCTGTAAGGATGGAAAATGGATATCATTAAACTGTTTTCGTTAAGTCCGTGACAGAGTTCAATAGTTTTTTTTCCTCCCCCCTCAGTTCACCATCATCTTTCCTCCAGCACTGCATTATTCCTGTGTGTCATCCTCTTCTAATTCCTGTGACAAATATAATTGTAACGATTTTATTTAGGATCAACACTGCACTCACAATGCAAAAAGGCAAAAAGTTAAAGCAGCTGTGTCACTTGGCTCTGCCTAGAAGTCGGTCAGGGCAAAGGCGAGGCAGCTGTGGGGAACAGGCAGCAAAATCTGTTGCCTGCAGGAAACAGATCTGGGGACTGACAGGAGCCAGGCAGCACCACCAGCAGCTACTGCTTTATTAATTTTACTGTGTTTCAAGGAGGTGAAGGACTGAAACATCAATAAAGACAGAAAAACACACCCTGTCGTATTTTAGATCTATGGTGTTAGGCTTAATTTAAACATATATTTAAACATTTATTTCAAACATAAGCACCAATTGTACATAATATTTTATTTAATAGTATTAATTTAAATATTATGCTAGACTAAGTATTATTACACAGTTATAGCCTCTAAATAAAATGATTTCCATACATGACAACCTGGAATGACTTTCAACATTTGACTAGAGAAACAAAAATGCTAGTGTAATTACAACCTTATTCCATTTTAAAGCACAAATGATTTAAACAACTAATTTTATGTTTTCTGTTTTCTGTGACTGGAATAACCCATTGTTATAGCAGGTTGATTTTGCCAGTGCCTTTACTACTTTGACTGTTCACAAGTTGTCTTACAGTTTGAGACGGTGTCAGACCTAGAGACTACATCTTATGCCAGCTGGAGTGGGAACATTGGTTTGATGTATAGAAATGCAGCTTTTAGAAGTCAGGGTCTGCTAGCAGTTTCTCTACAAACTACAATGGCAGCTGTGCTAGAGGTCATGAATATTACATAAGGGCTGTCCATGCATTCAAGCCAGCATCAGTAAGCCAAATTCCCATAGCAACACTCACATAGATTTACTCATTGCTAAGAGATGCACCAGTTCAGCAGTAAGCGCTGCACTGCTACCCCGATTAATCCGCAAGATACTATTACTTCAACTCTTCTTTTAAAGATCGTGCATTTACTGATAAAATTCAACACTTCACCTGAATTTCAGGGCAGCTTTTATCACCTTTCTCAGAGCAAAGAAATCTCCAACCAGCAAAAATTAGCTCTGATAAAACTGAAACTCCTGATAGAATCAGCAACATTTCTGAGATACAAGGCTGAAGGGAAAAAGCAGACTGTTTCTGTTGAGTTTCTGCTATACTGATCCCAGGACTGCAAGACTCAACTTCAAAGAGATGTTCAGCATCTCCTACAGTTGGCACATTCCAGCAGCTCATTAAAAAGCTGCTTTAGGAGCTCTTATTAAATATCAGTTAACAACTACATTTTCAAAAAAACATTTTTGGCTTCCCTATTCAGGTTTTCTGGCCCAATGAAGATGTCTGCTTGTATATTATAGTCCTGTATTATTTACAGAGCTGGTCCTTGCCATACAATCAGCTGCATAGCTCAGTGATCTGGACTCAACGGATTTCTGAAGAACTCTTGTAAAACAGGTGGCCTAAATGAGCAGAGGGAAAGCTAGCAGTGGAAAATTAAATGGAATGGGAGATGGAAGGGAGATAGAGAAAGAAAAAAACAAGGCAAAATGGAGGAGGGGAGTTAGAGGGAAAGAGAGAATGCAGATCAGGTAGATCTGAGGAGGGATCTCAACAGTGTATTTAAATATGAGATATTAGAAAGAAAAACAGATTTTGGAAAACAGTAATATGCTGAAATCTGGCAGGTAGCTTACAAAAAAACTAAAACTGGAATGAAGTGATAAATGAATGATAACAATTAAGATGAGCACAATTTTCACAAGTACAGTAGTATTTAAAGATACAGCATGGATGAAAGAAAAAAAAGCCTGTTGACTTCCACTGCTAAAACCTTCACATTCCTAAATGCATCTCATGGAAAATACATAAACACACATCAAAAACCTAAAGTTTATTTAGTGTTTTCTTACTAAATTGTCACTATTTGCCATGAGTATGGAGGTAGGAGACCTATATATTACTCATGGGATCATTTAACACACAAAATATAAAGAAAGTCAGTGAAGTCTTCAGGAAAAAAACACCCTTGTAACAGATTCTCCCAATTTACATATGATTTGTAGGGACTGATCCTTCATTGAAGGGAGATGAATACAATGTTTGAGGACTGATTTTTGGAACTGCAAGCTTTGAATGCCATAGCAATCCATAGGCAAATTTTCACAAACATCTTCAGTAAAAACTCATGGTTTTGACCCTATACACTGCAATAAATGCATATATTTAATAAAAGAATAAATGCACAGGTTTAAATAAGAATGTTCTGAAATATGCAAGTCAATCAAATCCCTTTTATGGAAAAGTTATTTCAAGTGATTTGTCGTGGAACATATATTTTCACCTGCTGTCTGGAGTATGTTTATAAGAGGTCTAATCTATATGTTAGCATATTAAAAACATTTTATGAGTAATAGATGAGATGACAGTCAAAGAATCATAGCATGGTCTGAGTTGGAAGGGACCTTAAAGATCCTCTAATTTCAACCCCCACTCTAAAGCCGAGCATTTTATGAGTTTGTGACTGGAAGTAACACCTTACCTTTGCTTTCTCAAGCTGTGCCTGGGCCTGTCGCTCTGCCTCTCTCCGCACTGCTTCCCTATCTTCTTCCAGAGATACATCTGAATCAGATGGACGGCTGGTGTAGGAGTCCGCCGAACCCTGCACAAGAAAAAGAAAAAATATGTCACAAGTTCCTTTGATGTTTAAAAAACAACAACAACAAAAAAGCAGAAGTGGCTATGCACTTTGCCTTTTTTCTTACTTCTGTATCCCTGAAAATAGAGTAACTGTCCAAAGCAAAAAATCACTTTGAAGAAATTATGCCTAGGTTAATATTTTCTTCTGGAAACTTTCCAAAAGTGCAGGTGTCTTCCCCAGTGTTTTGTTTCCTGCACTATCCTTGCACTCTTATTTGTGTGCTTTTCAGCAAGCAGAGCCAGTTGTTCTGTAGAGCTACAGCACTGGTGCAGTGCAGGGCTGAAGGACACACAGTAGCTTCAAGGATGGCTCTACAGAAACGAAAACTCTAAACAGAGACAGAAATAGCAAGCTAACAGACTTTTATAATCAAAATGCAAATTCAGTATCAACAATTACCATTACACAATATCACTGCTAAGAGATTTAACCTTTGCTATGCATTTTTATTTTAGGGCAGCCTCTTTACCTGACACACTTTCCCCATCAGAACTGCAAATGGCTCATATCCATCTCTGCCCCTCAGCAAAACATGCAAATGACCACAAATCAACTTCCAACTAATAAAATCCGTCTGGACTCAACACATGTCCCCGTATCGCCACAATGGAAGCAGCCACAATGCCAGAACAGCTCTATAAATAATGACAGCTCTGCTTTCCGTCTGCATCTCCCTGCATACAAAATAGAGTTCTGCTAATTCAATCAGAATGAAAACAACTGTCCTCTCCTCACCGCCTTTTTTCTCTCTGTCTCTGCAATACATACAGTATAAGCTGATAAGGAAAATGCAGGGCTTACACAGATATCAGAATTCTTCAGACGTCCTCCTTTGGCTCTTTTCAGAAGCCTGATCCAGGTGGCCTTCATTAGCCAGACAGCTCAGTTACTGTCCGCAGCTGCAGCGCCCGGCACTGATCTCATAAAACATGTGCACACTGAGCACTGCAGAATCACAGCTCCTTTCCTATCCATGCTCTGCTGTGAGAGCCTTCCTTCTCTTCCCTCTGCCTTTCAAGCTTCCAGCCTCACTGTTTCCAAGTATTCTACTGCAATTAAATTCTCAAATTTTTTCATGCCAGAAAAAAAAAATAAAAATATTCATTCCCAAAAAATCCACACCACCTCCAAAAATCTCAACTTGAATGATAAAAACATAAAATAAAACCGGCTTCAGGTAAATGTTGTGAGAGATGCTTCAGCTGATCAGAAACTCAGATCGATGACAGAAAAATACCTAGGGCTTTTTCCTTTCTGTTTTGGGGGGCGGATTTGGCTGTTAAAAATAGTGCTTGCAAGAGAACCTTTTAAAATCCTGTTCAAAATGTATTCAGTGACATTTGCAAGTGCAAAGTTCATTTCATCTCTTCCTAGATTGGCTGGGGGTGGGGTAACAGGCTGTTCATACCACTGGGCATGCTCCATATGTGCAGCCTTTTACGCAGATGCTCACATCACACCGGGCTGTTAGCCTATGCCAAATTGCCATTTTACATCTCCAGGGTAAACAGCTGGAAAACGCAAGGTCCCTGTGAAACTGGAAGAGCTGGTACAGCGTCTCGTTCCCTTCATGTATGTCTGCTGCCAGCCACGTTTCCCTTGGACGCTGGGTTCTGTCACGCAACGCTGCCCTCCGCTGAGCAAAGCTCTCAGCTCCACTCACAGCTCCCTTACAAAAGCCAAAATTATGCCTGTTGAGTGGGAATTTAACCCCCTGGTTACTCCTTATATTTTTTCTGACATTAGCAGAAGAAAGAAGCGAAGAATAACTGCAACACACAACACGTAAATATTAGATCCTAATATGGCAAAAGCCAAACAAAACATTAAATTTCCCTATTCTGCTTTTCAGAGTTACCCTCTACCCTTTAATAAACTGACATGGGAGTAACATGGTAAGGCATTTATGATGTACTGATGGACATACAACATCCATAAAGATTACTGTAGCTGACTGCAGCGCTTGCCTTCAATATAAGTTCACAGTCACAAGATAAATAGCAAATAGAGATTACAGCTGAGAACAGCAGTCATACATATGTCGTAGCATGTGTCCAGAAGGTTTGAATTCTGCCATGGTTTATGTCTGTATAACAATGAAATTGCCCATCACAAGTGATGCAGCAGCCTACATTTCACCATTATTAAAGCAAACAAGAGTTGTCACTAAACCCGTGGTTTATAATAAAGCAAATTTTTAACTTTCTAAATGTTTTATTTTTTTTCTCCTTTTCTGAAGCCTGTAATTGTTACAGCATAGAGTTTTATAATCTGTGTTTGAACTGACATTAAAAAACCCCTATTCTCCAAAGGGTATTTTGCTCTTCAGAAGTTCAGATACATCTGCTGTTACAGTGACTGTTCAAATCTAAAATGCCTCCTGAGCTAGAGCAAAAGGAGCAAAAAACAAAAGAAAATACACTCAAACTTTCTTGAATTTTTTAAAATATCTCGTTTGTTAAGAAAATGCAGAGGCCCTGTAACATCCCTGTAACGTCCCCAAATCCTGTCAAATTTTGCTATTCTTTAAAATTTCCCTTTGCCACAACTTCTGACACACCTGCCAATGAAAATAGTGGGAAAAGATGAGCAGCAACAGAAGTTTAGTGTAGAGTTTAAATCCTGTCATGGTTGACACAACAGTGGTCTATGGACAAAACCATTTATGTTATCACAGCATCAAAGCTGAGCTCCCCCATAGAGTCCCAGCCCTCAGGACACTCTGCTGTCCGGCAGCACTCCCTCTTTGGAAAGGGCACATCCAAGCCCTTCCCCACCAGTGCTGCAGTTCCTTGGTGCCACTCTGCTGCCTGAGGCATGGTGTCATAAACCAACCCTGAAGCAACACTACCTTTAAGTAAAAGGAAAACAAACAAAGAAACCATTAAGCCTGACATGGCAATCAGATGATGGCTAGTGTAGGTGTTCCCTTCCTACAGCACTTCCATGGTGAGCACATCATATTTGACACTGACCAAGTGGCATAGCATCAGTTTTACTATACTTCATTCTGCTGTCCACAAGGGATGCTGCCTAAATGGTTCTCACCCTATAAAAAAATTTGTGAAGCACAGTAACATAATTCTTATCTCCCCTAAGGGGGCAAAATGCCTTTTGGGTCAGGCCAGAATCGCTAAAATTGGAATTTCAGCTTCCAGACCACAGAGATCATTTACAGTGCTGGTCATGTCTTATGTTGGCCGCAGTCCCAACACACATCCAAAAAATCATAATGACTCAATTTATTTTAATTATATTGACAAATCACATGAATCAAACTCAACATTACATTTATTTTCCCAGTGGGATGGACACGGTCATGCAAATTTTCTGTGGAAAGGAGAAGTTGGAAACTTCTTTGCTTCTTAAATATGGAAAAAAATCAAGTCTTACAGTAGAGTAATCCAGGAAAATGGGTAGCATATAATTACATTTAATTCATTGTATAAACTTCTGAACATTTTTATTTACACTAAGAATGCATTCAATCACTTTAAGATGAAAAAAAAATCAAGCTTTGATAAAAACTGTGATGAAATTGTAATAGAAATACCCTACTATTTAAGAAAAATAATGACAAGTGGATGTGCATTGTCCATTCATGACAACCAAGGAAACTACATTTCCTCCCTGAGTTACTTAAGCTTATGGGGTTGCTCTGGAGAACAGTATGAATCTTTTCCCAAGAGCTTCAGAAATTCAGCCTTTGTGAAATTCTGCAGGTCTCCATCTTCTTCCACTGCAAAATGGAAGAGCTGCAGTAATATATGTATGTAATATATTCTACTGCAGCCCCCAGTTCATCATCTTTCATGGGAAACTGTCTAAGAAAAGTGAGATAAGTCATGTTAATAATTACTCCATCTATTTATTATTCCTCTTCTTTTCTTCCTCACTTGGCAGGTTTACAAACTCATTTTGTTCAAAAAAGAATTTCCTGTTTTAATAACATGCTTGACAAATATTTACCAACCATCTTACCACTTATTATATCAGAGTACTTTCTATGAGCTATTCTCATAATGTGAACCCATGTTTTTTCCATTGCTAGTGGTCATATGGGATCATATTTGAACTCCTTTTCCTTCAAGACCATAAATGTCTTATGTTCTTCAGTATTGTAGAAGTTCTACAGTACTGTAGAAGTGTGTCATCTTCAAACGATTGGGTTCTTCAAGTAAGAGGGTTTTTTATCATTTCCCTTTACTTGCTGGTAGAAACTCTTTAGGTAAATTAGGTGGTGCCTCTAGATCTCTTAATTTTCTTGTTAGTTTTCTGTACCCACACTTAACTTTCATCTGTACAGTTGGAGCTTAAGTACAGATTTTGACTGCAGTGTTACATTAGTAGCGTAAAATCTGTTGATGTGTTTGTTCTGGTAGAGTAATAAATTCTCACTGGGTTAATACAACTACCATTACTCTTGCCAATTCAATCATAGCCTTTATATTGTGTCTTTCTCATAAAAATAAAAGCAATTCTCTGAGTACCGTGAGTCTTTAACAGACTCTAATCCACTTATTAATTAGATATCATTAGAACAGATAATTTTCCAAATTACTGAAAATTCTCAAATAATTCTCTTTTTAGAAAGATCAAACAAGTTCCTTCAAGTTAAGACTTTTTACATTATTATTTATTAAATGAAGGCATGAAGCAGTAAGCAAACATGTAGCAAGATTTTACCACGAATAAAGAAATACATATGATGGCACATATATATAAAACCCCTCATTTATGATACTGGGGTCTTCTCTGAGGTATATTTGTCATCTTTTCATTCATTTAATGCTGATGAAAATTTTAAATCCAAAAGGAGAAATATATTTATGTCTTAATTTGATTTGTACTTTGAATATGGAAAACTCAGGCCTCACTATGCCAATAAGAGGAACAATTCATTTCAATATTCAGAATGCATACAGAGATATTGTTAACTGCTTATCTTCTTATCCTGTTGCAGTAGTAAGAATGACATCACGTCCTGCTAGGACATGATTTGAGATGGTATATTATGTCCTTGGGATATGCAACTACTTCTGGAGTGCTTTAAAATATGGTAAAAAAATATATTTCCATAAAATGTTTATTTCACTTAAAATCTTTTAAAATTGATTCAGAACAAAGGCAATATGTAAAATGTTGAAGTTTAGCATGAAGTGAAACTGCTAACACTGGCAAATTATAAAATGCCAATAAGGAATACAGATTGTCCTGTTTCATCATAAACTGATCAACCCGAAAAGTGTGAGCCACACAGTTAGATGTCAGAAGCACTCCCACAAACGCACCATGAGTAAGGACCTCAGTTTGGTGGAGTGGCAAAGGTGGTGAATGTGAAAATTTCTTGTCTATGAAGTTTTCTCTAGATGTCTAAACAGTGTCATTGTTTTGAAGAAAACACAAAACGCTGCTCTGAGAATGCTATGCAATGTTATATTATTTAAATATAGTTATTTATTAAATTATTAGTTATTTAAGGGTAGAAGTTAAAGTTAATTATTTGAGGGTAGAATTTTTATAGAAAGACCAAATTTAATTCAATTAATTGTTTGCAATGTATATTTGAAGTGTATGACAAACTGAAGAAATACCATTTAGCAAAGGAAAAAAGGAAAGAGGCCATGTTTTCATTCAGGGGATATCAAGCAGGAATTGTTAACTCCTTGTGTAAGGACCATGGACACTTCACAACCTGGCAACTACCAAGTCTGCACCTGATGTCCAGTCTCCACTCCCACCCCTCTCCCTCATTGGCATGGGCCCTTCGGTGCTTGGCCATTTGCCCACACATGTAAATAAACAATTACTATGCAAGGACAGCTACCAGATCCTACAGTAGGCATTGAAATACTCTGCTACGTTTGCATTAAAAAATAAACCCAATGTTGATTAGAATTTTTTTGTTGTTGTTTAGAGTGAACAGGGCATTGCTGGCATCTACAGCCATGGGGGATGTTCAAATAGCAGGACTGAAATTTTAGAACAGCTGGGAGCTTTAGGGTGGCAATGTGATTAAAAAAGGAGATTATATAGGAAACCAGTCTTCTCTTTACCCTTAACATGACTTTGTCAAGCTTGATTGCAGCACCCAGCTCGACAGTAACTATATTCCAAGGTGCTAATCCAACCTATAGCTGGATGAAAGTACAGGTTTTTTAAATAGCCCTTAAGTTTGCAGAAGACTAGATTTTGGTATTCATGAACCAGGTAAACAGTTGTACCAGTTACTTTATCAGGAACAAACTAAAAAACAAAAACCCAAATAACCCCCGACACCAAGCAAACCCACATATTTGCACCCATATTTCATTATATTGGCCTAAATGTTTGTTCTTCTGTTGTTTCACTATAAAAAAGTAGCATGAGTAGGTTTTCTTAGAGGACTGATGGTCTTCTCATGGCCATTTTCTGAAAAAGTTTCTTCTTCAGAAAAATTTTGGCAATATGCAAAAAGGTAGCTGCAGAGCTCAGCTTAGTTAGCAAACAGAGAAAGCCCTCATACTCAGAGCTAAACTCTCCCCAAAACTCTGGGATGCTGTGGTTGTTAGTTTACCTTTTTTTAAAAAAAAAAATCTAAGATGGAAAACTCCTTGAATCCCTAAAGTACTATGCACTATCCCTACTGTGCAGTCACAAAGTGAATGACAAGCCCTGCTTAAACAAGCTTGCAATCTAAAGGATGAGAGAATATGAGCAAAAAAAAAAAAGGGAGTAAGTAAGAGATCAGGGTAGCAATGCAATAGAAAATAAAGCATTTTTAAATATTCGATACCAGCATTATGACTCATCCCTTGCATAACCATAGTGGGTTGTTCTTGAAGTAAGTTTCCTATATGTATTATGGCAGAGATTAGTTCTGTGAAAGCCTCTGAAGGAGGATAATCTGGTTGCTCTGTATATTCTGACAGAGAGATTCTCACATTTATGAAATAAGAGAAAGTGCTTTTGAGGGAGAGGTCAGTGACAGGAATAGAAGGAGGACTCCAAGTTTATAAAAAAATGCTTTATCAACAATATAATCACATAATTGAGAACTTTAAAAACAAAACAAAAAAATCCCCAAAACTAGAGAAAAAAAAGGAAAAGGGATTTAATGTTTTGAGACAGTTAATTGGATCTAGAGGATGGCATTAAACTATTAATATTTTGAGCTATAAAGAAAAGTCAGAGCAATGACAGAATTAAGATGTTGCCAGTGGAACAACTAAGAAACAGGTGTCAAAGGAATAAAAATACACCAAGTAAATGATTGCAAGCAACATGAACCTGAATCATCTCACTTTTGTCTCAGACTGTCAGCAGACACATGGATATTGTCATATCAACTTGGTTGACTCATGGGAACTTGATTATATGTTTAAGTCCTTAGGTAAAGGTAAACCAGGCATATTAGTAACAATAAGCTGACCTGTGGTGCTGTTTACTGGAGCAGAAGGGGGTTAAAATTAAAGGTTTTCAGGAAAAATGAAAATGTAATTTTTGAGTGTAATAATTAATAAGCAGCAAATATCACAAAGGAAGGATTTTATTTGCAGAAATACAACTCAAAAAAAAAATTTAGAATTGTGATGCTATGTGTTGAGAGAAGAGCTTAAAGAAAAAGACAAAGATTGGGTCAGCCACAAAATTAAAAGGGAACAGTTAAAATGAGGAAAAATGGAAAACACATCTGGGATGTCAACAACGAAACAGAAAGACAACTAGAAAAAGAATGAATTTGCAGGAAAGCATGGCAACCATCATCTTAATTTGTCTCAGCTCAGTTAAAAGTGCCAATTTAGATTCTGTGTTCCAGATCGTCAGTATATTTTTATCTGGGATTTTGGTTCAAGTCATTAAGATTTTCTGCATACTTAAAAATAGCTTCCTTGAAAATTCAACATGAAATTCTGTCAGCAATGGAGAATTCTGAAGGGAAAAAATATTTTCTTTGAATTTTATCAGATTATCTCAGTACATGCAATCTCTACCTGGTTTTTAAATGTCAAATTTTTAATCTACTCCATATAACAAAGGGAAGATTTGGGTGCTGGCTTGCTCATTTGTTTTTTTACCTTGGTAAAAACGTTGATGTTAAGCATATACAGTGAAGTTTTCCTTATTTTACTATTTCACAGAATCATAAAGTATCCTGGGTTGGAAGGGACCACAAGGATCATCGAGTCCATCTCCTGACCCTGCAGAGGACCACCCCAAGAATCACACCATGCACCTGAGATCACTGTCCTATCCTTCTTGAACTCTGGCAGGGTTGGTGCTGTGACCACTGTCCTGGACAGTCTGTTCCTGCACCCAGCCACTCTCTGGGGGAAGAACCTTTTCCTAATATCCAGCCTAAACCTCTCCTGACACAACTTCAGGCCATTCCCTCAGATCCTGTCACCGGTCACCACAGAGAAGTGATCAGTGCCTGCCCCTCCTCTTCCCCTCACAAGGAAGTTGTAACTGCAATGAGGTCTCCCCTCAGTCTCCTCTTCTCCAGGCTGAACAGACCAAGTGCCCTCAGCCGCTCCTCATACGGCTTCCCCTCAAGGCCCTTCACCGTCTTTGTTGCCCTCCTTTGGACACTCTCAGAGCTTAATACCTTTCTTATATTATGGTGCCCAAAACTGCCACAATATTCAAGGTGAGGCCGCACCAGTGCAGAGCAGAGTGGGACAATCCCCTCCCTCGACTGGTTGGTGATGCTTTACCTGATGCCCTCAGGACACAGTTGGCCCTCCTGGCTGTCAGGGCACTGCTGACTCATATTCAACTTGCCATCGACCAGGACCCCCAGGTCCCTTTCCATGGTGCTACTCTCCATCATCTTGTTCCCCAGTCTGTATATGCATCCAGGGTTGCCTCATCCCAGGTGCAAAATCCGGCACTTTCCCCTGTTAAATTTCATACAGTTGGTGACTGCTCAGTCCTCTAATTTGTCGAGGTCTCTCTGCAGCAGGTTTCTGCCTTCAAGGGAGTCAACAGCTCCTCCCAATTTAGTGTTATTGGCATACCTTCATGTCCTTAGTTCGTTATTTACAAAGATGTTGAAGAGAACTGGTCCTAAGACTGAGCCCTGCGGAACCCCAAAACCCCACTAGTGACAGGTTGCCAGCCTGATGTAACCCCATTTACTATAACTCTTTGTGCCCAATCCATGAGTCAGTTGCTCATCTATTGCAAGATGTGTTTATCCAGCTGTGTGCTGGGTATTGTGTCTAGAAGGATCCTGTGAGAGACAGTATCAAAAGCTTTAATGACATCCAAAAAGATTACATGAACCGACTTCCCTTGACCAACTAGGTGGGTTGCCTTGTCATAAAAGGAAATTAAGTTCATCAAGCAGGACTTTCCTCTAATGAAGCTGTGCTGACTGTGACTGATGACTGTGTTGTCTTTGAGGTGTTTTTCAGTAACTCCCAGAACAATCTTCACCACCACCATTTTTACCAGTCACTGAAGTGAGACTGACAGATCCCTAGTTTCCAGGGTCATCCCTCTTACCATTCTTGAAAACTGGGACATTTGCCAGCTTCCATTCAACTGGGATCTCTCCAGATTACCAAGGCCATTCAAAAGTCATTGAGAGAGGTCTCGCAACGAAATGAGCCAGCTCTTCTGAGTACTCTTGGATGATTCTCATCAAGCCCCATAAGCAGCAAATCCTGCACAATTTTGGGGTTGACAGATTTTATCATTCTCACAGTCATAGTCCTGCAGCTCAGGGCTCTGGGACCCCCATAGCCCATCACTAGTGTTGAAGCAAAGAAAGCATTAAACATCTCTGCTTTTTCTATGTCCCCATTTGTGTGGTGACAATCCTTATCAAGTAATAGGTCAATGTTATTTCTGGATTGCCTTTTGCTAATAAAATATTTAAAAAAACACTTTTTATTGCCCCCCACATTTCTGGCTAGCTTCAACTGTATTAGAGCTTTGGCTGCACAAATTTTCTCTCTACGATAGTGAGTACCATCTCTGTAGTAGTCCCACATCTCCTGACCTTTCTTCCATTGGCTTTTTTTGCCTTAGCTTCAGAAGAAGATCACTGCTCAGCCAAGCTGGCCTTCTGCTTTACCTGTTGGACCTCTGACATTTTGAAATTGCCTGCTTCTCTGCCTTTAGGAGGTGGTGCCTGAAAAGCAACCAGCACTAATGGACCCCAATACCTTCAAAAGTGTTTTCCCAGGGGACCTTACTCACTAGTTCCCTGAACAGTCTGAAGTCTCCTCTCCTCATATCCAGTGTTGAAATTTGCTGTCAGTTTTCCTCCTATCATGAGAGATTTTTAACCTGACTGCTTCATGATCTCTTTCGCCAAGGCAGCTACCAATCACCACTTCACTCACAAGACCCTCCCTGTTAACAAGGAACAAATCAAGAAGGATATCTTTCCTAATCACTTCCCTTAGGACCTGCACCATAAAGTTATCATCTAGATGTTGTAGGAATCTTCTGGACCTGTTTTTGCTAGCGGTGTGGTGATCCCAGTTAACATTTGACAAGTTGAAGTTCCCCATAAGGGCAAGGATGAATGATTTAGAAGTATCCCTTAATTCCTTAAGAATAATTCTTCAATGTCGTCCTAACTGAGTGGCCTAGAGAAGACTCCCACAATGATATACACTTTATTTGTTTGTCCCTTAATCCTTAGCCAGAGGCTCTCAAGTGTGCCAATGCCAACTGCAAGTTTCAGCACTCAGATGTTGTCAGCTTTCAAAGGTAACTACTGTTTTTACATATAGCTTTGCTTGTTACCTTTCATTTCTATACCATAAATATAATGTTCATCTGTTTAAATAACTATCTTTTTTCCCGTATCTCTAAATGGGTTAGTCTGACAATCATGCACTCTGAAAAAAAGCGCCATCACACGCTAGTTGTCTAGTGCTAAGTTTATTTTCCAGTCCATCGTCTACTACAGAAATTTTGATTTTCTGGTCATGATCTTTTGTTAACAGCAGTCAGTGACTGTCATGACATAAAACACTGAGCAATTTGCTCACTGCTTATATTAGGAGAGGTTTTCTTACCAGCACCTTTGTTAAACTGTGCACAGTGAAGATTAAAGAATTAATTAATTGGATTTCCCTAACCTAGGCTCACTGAAAACCCAAACCCATCAAACAGAGGGTCGTTTGTGACTCAGTCAAGGTATATCTTGCAGATGTGATGACTCTTTAAGCATCTGCAGCCTTCCTCTCTTTGATATTGCCAGAAACACCAAGTGAGCAGCTTTCACACTGCATGGCACCATTTACTTCAGGGTATACACACTGCAAAAAATACACATATCCTCATCAATGGGCTAAATGTAAACCCAGTTTCCAAGAGTGTCAGAAGTCACGTGAGTCCTTGTGGTTTCAGGTGTTAGTCCTTTGTTTCAGCCTTCATCCTTGTACGCTGCTAGAAAAATATCAGGACTGCTTCTTTATACCCATTACCTATCCACCAGGTCTAGAGTAAACTGAAGCAAACTACTTATGATTTTACCAAGAGGACAAGGCTCCTTTCACTATTTACATACTACAATTATTCTCATCTAATTTCAAGAATGCAACAGTCTGTAATACTTTCACATCAATGGAAAAATCTCTGGAAAGGCCTTTTGTCCCTCTTGCCTATCACATATCAAAATGATCTTGGAAAATTCTCTCTCTCCAGCATATATCTTCATAGTTTTTGTTCTAAAATGAAAATATACCAGTTAATGTATAGATTGATTGATGCCAACTGTTGCCATCCACTGGCTCCACTGTCTTTTGAAAGAAGGAGAGCAAGATAGAGTTTGTGATTCTAACTCTGCTCACTTTTAGAGCACTCTCCCCATCTCTGTATGTTGCCTCTGAAGCCTCTGTATGTTATGGTCCCTGTTTTCCATCTGCAAGGGAACACAGGAATGTGAAGAGTATATATAACACTTGTTTACAAAAAAGAATTAGTAAAAGGTTGTGTATTATAGTATATAATATACTATATATAGTATATTCTTGTAGCTAAAACAGATATTGTACTATGGATTTATATTGGCACTATTGAAATATGACTGCTTAAATAAAGATGGGAGGGTTAAAAGAGAAGTGTCTGTTGTAGGTAACATGGAAACAGAAAAGTGTTTACTGCAGAAGATGGTGATAGTGATTAGATGGTAACCTGAAAGGAAGTAAAATATAAATGAATTGCAATAGAAAAACTAAAGGAAATCATAAAAGCAGCACATGTTGTAGTGAACTTTTCTAATTCAATGTTGGAATATTTTGTGTTTTCTGAAATATTTAAATGTTAGGACAGTACAACAGCCACTTTCCAGTATAACAACTAAATCCAGGTTTCTAAAATTATTGCAACCCAGAAGACTAAACATTTTCTGTTTTCCAGACATAAAGAAACATCAGGAACAGACCTCTTTCTGATTCAGAACAGACTTTGCCTGGGTCAGGAGAGCACATTATATCATATCCCTCACTAAGCCATTTCTTCCTCTAGAAGATGCACCAAATTTTTAACCACTGGTTGCTCTTTCATCTGTTGTTGCTATACTGAATACTGACAGAAAATACATGCTTATTGCCCTCCCACCACATTCCTCTGAGGAGACTGGCTCTGTGCTTTTGATAACCTCCTTGCATATGCTGAAGAATCTTGTCTCCAGGCTGTGCAAGCCCTCGTTCCTCAGCCTACATCTGAAGGCCAAGTGATCCAGCCTCAACCATCCTTGAGGCCCTTCACTGAACCCTCTCTGATTTGTCCACATATTTCATCTATTGGGGCACCAAAACTGGTCACAGTAAAGCAGGTATGTCCTAACGAGTGCTGTGATCACTTCCCTGGATATAATGCCTGTGCTCCTGTTCATACAGGACTCAAGAGTTCAGGATTTCAAAAGAGTCTGTGACCTTGGAAATACAATAGAATTCTTCTAAAAAAAGAGCAAACATACACTTTGAGCAAACCTCCATTTATAGATTTCACATGAGCTATACAACAGTCAACTTGTTCAAAAATTTTAAGACAAGCAGTACCTCAGATTGCTGTAAAACAGCATTATTAATATGCTACCAGGATCAATTAACTTTGTAAAATCTCTCAGATGAAGAGATTCCTTCCAACACATCCCTAGCAAGTTCCTACTTACAAGAGTCTTCAGCACCTGCAATGATGAAAGACACAAGAATGAAATTCCAGTTCTGCAAGCCTTAAGGTCTCAAAACATGTGCTAACTCTCACCAAAGAAATACAAACAACCCCATGTCATCCCTGACAATTCATTTTTTTTCAGGAATTGCACTGGCTAAAGCCTGTTTTTCCTCTCTGCTCCATTGTTTGGTAAGGAAATCAATTCCCTCCTTAAACTCATATTTTTACGCTCAATTAAAAGTCATATTTCCTCCAGTTTACAGAATCACAGAATCTGCTGAGTTGGAAGGGAGCCACAAGGATCATTGAGTCCAACTCCCAGCTCTGCTGGAGGACCATCCCCAAGAGTCACACCATGTGCCTGAGAGTATCATCCAAATGCTTCTTGAACTCTGTCAGGCTTGGTGCTGTGACTACTGTCCTGGACAGTGTGTTCCTGCACCCAGCCACCCTCTGGGTGAAGAGCCTTTTCCTAATATCCAACCTAAACCTCTCCTGACACAACTTCAGGCCATTCCCTCAGATCCTGTCACTGGTCACCACAGAGAAGTGATCAGTGCCTGCCCCTCCTCTTCCCTTCACAAGGAAGTTGTAACTGCAATGAGGTCTCCCCTCAGTCTCCTCTCCTCCAGGCTGAACAGACCAAGTGCCCTCAGCCGCTCCTCACATGGCTTCCCCTCGAAGCTCTTCACCACCTTCATTGCCCTCCTTTGGGCACTCTCTAAACAGCTTAATACATTTCTTATATTGCCGTGCCCAAAACTGCACACACAGTATTCAAGGTGAGGCTGCACCAGTGCAGAGCAGAGCAGGACAATCCCCTCCCTCAACTGGTTGGCGATGCTTTGCCTGATGCTTCCCAGGACACGGAGTGATAGCAGCAGTGGTATTGATGATAAGTTTGGCTTATCAACACTCCTGGCTGCCAGGGCACTGCTGACTCATATTTTAACTTGCTGTCTACCAGGACTCCCAGGTCCCTTTCTGGGCACTGTGTTCCAGCATCTCATTCCCCAGTCTGTACAAACACCCAGGTGCAGAATCTGGCATTTTGCCTTGTTGAACTTCATATGGTTGATTATAGCCCAGTTCTCTAATTTGTCGAGGTCTCTCTGCAGGGCCTCCCTGCCTTCGAGGGAGTCAACAGTTCCTCCCAGCTTTGTGTCATCTGCAAACTTGCTTATTATCCCTTCCAGTTCTGCATCCAAGTCATTTATGAAGACACTGAAGAGCACAGGGCCTAAGATGGAGCCCTGGGGAACCCCACTAGTGACAGGTCGCCAGTCTGATATCATCCCATTCGCTGTTACCCTCTGTGCTCAACCAGTGAGCCAATTCCTCACCCAGTCCATGATGTGTTTATCCAGCTCTGTGCTGGACAGTTTGTGCAGAAGGATCCTGTGAGAGAGAGTATTGAAAACTTTATTGAAATTCAAAAAGATTACATCAACTCGCTTCCCTTAAGCAACTAGGTGGGTTACCTTGTCATGAAAGGATATCACGTTTCATAAAAAGGACTTTCCCTTACAAGGGAATCAGCTCTTGCTTGAGGTATTACCACCTAAACTTATTATCAGTACCACTGCTGCTATCACCGCTGCATTTCTGCTGACGGACAGGAATATTACAAAGGTGTCACTGAGATTGCTGCTCTGCTGTCTTAATCAGTAAGGACACTCTTATTTGGACGAGAGTCCTAAAAATAAAGAGAGTGAACTAGGAGCCAGCAGGAAGCAGGTAGATGAATGATGGGCATCATCCATATCACCCAGAAGAGGAGCACCATTACAAAGTAGCAAAGAAGGGTTAGAGAGGAAAAATCTCAGAGTAATAGAAGAAAGATATAAGATAATATTTCAAGAATGTAAGAGATGGATGGTAGTCCAATGAGCATTTCTGAGCTTTTACTAGTTCTCGCCACTCACTCTCCAGTTTAGCAGCAGAGAAGATCACAGAAGCAGAAAGGTGTCTTTTCTAGGATGAAAAATATTGTAGAAAAATATCGACAAACCAAAAAAAATTACCTCAGTGTTATTTGTGCTTATATACCTGGCACTAAAAGGAGAGTTAGTAAGCTATCTTCCTTCTTTTATTATTTTTAATAATATACATTTTTGTAATATCTAACCATCTCTGTACTGTAGGTAATTTTCCATTAGAGCCAGCCAATAAATACCAGGTGGTTCTAGGCTTCTGAATTGAAGCATATAAACAGAAAGCTAATTCCACAACTGTTTTTTCTGATTACAAGCATTCAACAGGCTCTCTGTGTTCATCCTGTTTTACATGAAGTCAGTTCCCAAAGTACACATGGGCAGACAAATATTACCAAATTCTAAAGAAACCCAAGATGCATCATCTTTTCTAGGTCACATCTATTGCCAGCTTAGTAGTCATGTAGATTGTATATGTGCTGCTATATCACAATTCAAATACATTTGTACTCAAACCCCTTCAAGGATTCTTCAGACACAATGTGAGCGTCCCTGACCAGGCTAAAGTCAGAAGTCAACACTAAATGCAACACTAGGTTTGCACTGCTCTCCTTCCATCAATCCTTCTGTAATAGTTAGTCTATCAATATTCAGCAGTAATTAATACGTTAGCATCTTCCTTCCTGTTCAAAGTTTTTGAGTTTACAATGCATAAACCAAAAATTACAGCTTATTGTTTCTTTCATCATGCAGAAGAAAAGGAAATGTTTGTTGCTGTAGTTGGCACAGTAACACAGTATGGTCTTTTATAACCTCTTGTGTTTTGTCAGTTGTCTGCAGGCAGAAAAAGGCATCAACATTTTTTAGTCCTGTTCATTTTCAAAATCATCATAGCCTATGATCTCTATAGCAGTTCCTTCTTGTTTCCTCTTTGATTAGGCTAAAATAGACCTTATTTAAATCAAATAGCATTTCACTCACGTCATAAAATCTACCAGAGAAGTCCAGGAACAACACTTTCAATTGTCACAAGGCAAGCTGATCCACAAAACATGTTGTGTAACTGGCAGGACTAATCTCTCCCACCACGCTTACAGACACAGATGTCCAGGTTTATTTAAAATAGCCCTAAGCAAAACAGCACAAATTGCCATGCTTGGTTTTTTTAAATATATTCATTTTACTGGGAGGCATTTGATTACAGAAATATCTGAAATTTTCTTCCTGTGCTGACAAGGCTACAACAGCTAGAGGAAATGTTATCAGGTTGGATTGTATTTTCTCTCTCAGGACACCAAGGACAGTCCCATCTAAACGATTTGGCAGATATTCTGGCCTGCAAATTCCACCAAACCTCTGGATCCAAACTGATAAGAACATTATTTTCTACTAACATGATATTGCTGAACAGAATTATTCATTTCTCCTTACAAATCGGTGTTACTGGGAGAGGTGGGGAATAACATTCACGCATGCATAGGAAAACTCTTAGAAGGCAAACCTGCTTAAGTTATCAGGAAATGGGTGCATGTGGTGATTATTTAAAAGAAAAAAAAGCATTTTCTCACTGTTAAGTTCAAGTGAAATTTCAATCAGCAAAATCAAAATTTCACATACGGTACTAGAGCCTTGTACAATGAGCCTTATGATTTTGCTTTAGCATGTCTGAAGGCCACCCATGTTCTTGCCAGGATGTCTGTATAATGAATAACAGAACTACAGCACACAATCCAAATAATTCCATTTAGAAGGAATCAAGGGAAACAGAACACAATTTTCTTAAATGTATGGAGTAAACCACAATAATATTCATATGATAAATTGACTATATTTGAGCAACAATCTGAACCTCTGTCCTTCAGATTGTACTTTATAGATATATCCCTATATTTACATGGAATGGACATGAAGGTAAAAGAATCACAGTGAAGTACAGATTAGAGGCCTAAAATTTCAGAATTATATTGGGCATCCTTCAGTAAAGGGAACTAAATCATGGGCAACTGCTGGACAAGATGAAAACTTCTAAGAGTGAGTTTTGACTTATAAAAAACCTGGGAATTTCTACTTCGGTGCCCTTAAGACTTCTACATAGCTTGCATGCTCTGAATGGAATCACAGAAAAAAAGTAGACTGGTGAGAAGACATCTGGAGAAAAGACATCTAGTTCAACCTCGTGCTCACTAGTGCCAGATTCAAAGCCCAATTAGCTCACTCAGGGCCTTGTCTAGTTAAGTTTTGACAATCTCCATGGATTAAAATTTTTCAAGTTTACAAAGAATTTTAGTTGTTAATCTCCTACACCAGAAAAATAAAGAAATTCTAAGAGTAATTAACATCTAAAGATAATAAACTCTGAAGTTATACGACATTTAGCCTCAAAAATTAGCCACTGAGCTGCCTCCACAAGCAGATAAATACAAGCCTATGAATTTAAGCACTAAGTCAAGTTCATTAAAGTCCATTTCTGCACATAAAATAAACCTCAAATGAAAAAAAAGTTTATAATTTCCCTTCAGGCAAATAAACTTTATAAAAAGACATGCAGAGAACCTTTTCTTATCATACTTAGTTGTTACTTAAAGGAATAGCTTTGAAATACAATTATGTTCTTATGATACATGCATGCATCAGCCTTGCTCCTATAAACTGACCTAGAATTTCTGTAATGATCTACCTGCCCTTAGACTTCAGCACTCAACTGAGTAGGTAGCATTCTCATTTTTGATTTCTGAATCAACATTGCTTAGCTTGTATCAATACACAAATTTAAAGAAATTATTTTTATATAAAGAATTTATTTCTAATAAGAACATTTGTGTAGATATTTAGGAAAAAAAAACCAAAAAATGTCTTAAAAAAAAAGTAAAACAAAAAAAGTATTAAAACCAATTAACTCCATTTGTCTGGTTTGTAAGACCTGACAGAACTATAAAACTCTATTGTAAATCATACAATTTGATATGTAATTCAAGCATTTTAAATGCCAAAAAGTCCTATGTATTGTTAAATTAAAAGTTATAGAATCACACTGTGTTGTAAACAACAGTGTACAATGAAATATGCACAGGAGAATTTATCAGGGAATTTATTATTCCATTTCTCAGAAAAAAACTTTTTAAAATGTCTGGTTCCTATAGTCCTGTAGTTACAGCAATGAAAATGCCCAAGTTTTGCCAAATTTTCTCCTGGCAGAATCTTACACATTAATTCTGATCAGAGATGTATAAAATAATAAACAATAATAAGCCAGCTTGGCTATCATTACCTGTTTCTGTGTAAATAAAGGGCTTGCTGAAAAAAGAATTGATGATTCCTATCAAAGATTAGTTACCTATCTCAGCATTTTGTCATTCGTATTCATCAGGTGAAGTCATTATCTGGAAAGTAACATGTATTATAAGTAAACAAACAGCACTTCATTTGGTCAGCCCAGTTGCCCAGAGCTTGTTTATAATTTAGAGAAGACATGTCTTCATGAAGATAGATGTCTATGGCTTTGGTAAGGAGGTAGATGGATTCTTTTCCTGTGAACCAGTATTAAATAAAAACAAATGGTAGGTTTACTGTGATCAACTGTTTCTGAATTTGTTCAGCAGACCTACTTATTATTATCAACTGGAAAACAAAAACATATTTCCAAACAGACATAAACACAAAACCTCAATTGCAAAAGAAGAGGGAAAAAAAGGAGGGGGATAAAAAAAAGGAATTGTGCCTGGAAAAGACTAACAAAGAAACTTCAGATCAGATAATCTGAAATAGGATTTTTGGCTCTTGATTTCCCTGTGTGGAAGGTTCCTATCAAAACGCTACTGGACTATATCCAGCCTGCACGCTAGGAGTGCTTATTTGAGCTGTCATAACTGCTATAGTTTTGAAAGGTCAAGAGAGCAACAAACTATCTAGACTGCCAGACACCACCTCACATACCATTGATGGGAGGGAAGTAGTTGTGCTACCTGGGATAGAGCATCCAAAACAGGCAGTCTGCCGCACCAGGCAGGCAGGCACGTAATGCAGACAGAGTGAACACGCCTTCTTGACTTTAGTTTTCCATATGTGCTGCAGGGAAGTCACGATTTCAATTTTGCACATAAAACATCTTCTGCTAACCCTTCTGCCAGCCCTTCTGCTACCTTACATCCATCCACAGGCTAAACAACATAGACATCAAAATGCATGTCATAAATACTTAACTGGAAAACAAATTTTAACATAACTCTATTGTTAAAGGCACCACACTGGGGCTCCTGCAAGATCTGGATTTTTTTTGTACTATATCCATGCACAGCATAAGTCCCATTTCTTTAACCAAAGACATTCAAGCTACCTTCTTCTAAATAGCTCCAACTTTGGGCTCCACCCCAAGTGTTATAAATGGATCACTTAAACCACACATGCAATTAGTATCTTTTACCCAGAAGACTTCTCTAGCTGCATGGGTCTCCTGATATCTAATGAAATAAAAAGTATGAATATATGCAGTGTAACAGGGAGGAAGTTGTAAATAATTCCCAAAAGCCTGGAAAAATACACAGACACAACACATGTGCAGAGGAATCCAAGGATTAAGTGTGTTTTTGCTACATAAATCAGAGAAGTCCAGTGAACTAGCTTATTGCTAGCTCTGTGCTACCCTACCTAGATTACTGCCCCTACCCCTAACATTTGAGTACATTATGAATATGGAATAGAAAAACTCAAGTATTCCTGATCACGAAGTCATTAAGTTATTTTTTTCCCAAAGTCTGTACTGGTTCACTTCAGTGAGGCAAACTATCCCAGTTAACACAAGAGGTCGATTAGTGCTCTGCCAAGATGCAGATCATTATCACAGTCATTTCCTTCAGAGGTAAAAAAACCTGAAACCAAGACCAATTAATGAATTTACAGATTTCATCAGGACTTGGTGCTATCAACACACTTAGAAGCCAGATCTTATGAGAAACTTCCTTCCCTCCTTCCCACTGCTATTTCAAATGGAAAAGTAGCTGAGAAGTTCAGAGCTACCTCAAGCAGTTTGGTAGAGGACACGCAGAGACAGGTCTCTCCACTCATCTCCACCCTTTGGGGTTTTTTCCATCACTACAAGCAGAAAGATGGAGGTGGAAGCAAAGAAAGGAGCTACAATAAAAACACACAAACAAAACACTCAGCACTGGTGAGGCCACACCTGGAATGATGTGTTCAGTTACTGGCTCCTCAGGAAAAGGAAGACGAAGACGTTCTGGAGAGAGTCCAATGAAAGGCCACAAAGATGATGAAGGGACTGGAGCATGTCTTACATAAGGAAAGGCTGAGAGAGCTTAAACTGTTCAGCCTGTAGAAGAAAAGGCTCAGGGGGCATCTTTTTGTTTTATATAAATACCTGAAAGGAGGGTACAAAGAGGGTGGAGCCAAGCTCTTCTCAGTGGTGCCCAGTCACAAGACCAGAGGCAGTGGGCACAAACTGAAACACAGGAGGTTCAGAAACTTTTTCACCATGAAGGTGACTGAACACTGCCATATACTGTCCAGAAAGGTTGTGGAGTCTCTATCCTTGAAGATTCTCAAAACCTGCCTGGACATGGTCCTGTGCCACTGGCTGTAGGTGGCCCTGCCTGAGCAGGAGGGTTGGACCAGATGACCTCCAGAAATGTCTTCCACTCTCAACCATTCTGTGATTTTGTGAAAAGTGTTCACAAGGCTGCTCACCCACACCATCTGTGTACTCAATTTGTAAGTACTCTGTTTTTGTTATTTTGTCTTCATGTTTGTGAGGTGAACTGCACTGGTCCTCCCAACACAGGCCAGTTTTCACTCTTCACACTTCTTAGCCTCTGCTCTGTAAACAGAAGTAAACTTCTCCCTTGCTATTTCATCACCTGGAGCTGGTCAGTGTGGTTGGTTTCTAAATGTTGAAAACTGTTTGGCCTTTGTTCACTTCACAGAGCTCCCTCCCACGCATGCCTTAGGTACAAACCTGCTTCTCAAACATCGTGTACTAACTGCAGTCCTCTTCCACAATGATAGATGTCTTCATTCCCTTCCTCCATTGTCTTCAGACACCTCTCAGCACTAGCCCAGTACGAAAGGATCCACGTTAATTGCAGTTGTTGATTTGCTTCCTACTTTCTGTTGGAAATACCTATTTCTAAAAGTTAATTCCTGAAAGTGGAACCCTGTCTTTAATCTCCAAGAGCACCACATACCCCAGGACACTAAGTTATAAAACAGGTATGCTGTGCTTTACTTGAGGGGCAGCTGATCTACCGCTCATAGACTCGTACGTAACAGGGCTTACACCTCAGTGCCTCCATCTACAACCTTCACAGAGCCCCCTACCTTTTTCTTGACTGTTTATGTGTTGGATTGTGGGAACAGAGGTAGAGGAAGGTCAGACACAGTAAAAATACCTTCAGTGTATTGTCAATAATATAAAAGGCTCCATCCTGAGTCAGTGAAATTCAAGTTAAAAACAGCAGACAAGGAAAAGAAAGCCATATGAAGCTAAAAGAGTAACATCATTATTAAACAATCTATTCCATATACACTACAGGAAGTTAGATTAAAAAGTGATTTTTCTCTGGGGAAAAAGGTGTGGTTGCTACAGTTGTGCAATTCACTAACTGGAAAGTACACTGGGTATTTTGAGAGAAACGCAGAAATGACCAATACCTTTCTCTGCACAGGTTTATTAGAGTTTCCCTCTCTAGTGTTTCCCTATTCTAAACTGAAACTGCTTCAAGAGCCATTCTGCTACAGGATCGAAACCAGCAGCTCTTCCAGGCTTCCCTTGGGGGAATCCCAAAACTCACATGCAGTGCTTAAAACACAGCTGCGACGTCTCTGAGCTTGTCATGGGGAACGATGCCATACAGAATGACCCTCATTTTTCCAATTTAGGAAAGAAAAACTGTATTGCTTCTACACTTTGGCTGCTGCAGAGAATCCACAGGGAAAAGGCTTGCTAAGGGTGACTGTTTCACGAATTTACATCCAGCTCTGGATGTGAACACATCTATCTTTCATATGTAAGCAATTCCTTCTTCCACATTAAGTGTTCTTGCCAAACACACAGTTTTAGGCATGAAACTCCATTCCTAGTGCTCCTGTACAACACTTATGATTGGAAATTAATCAAATGCTAGCATTTGTTATGTATAAAGCTGGTATTTTTAAAGAAATTTACAAGGTTTAAAAAATAAACATCTATTGTTACTAGAAACGAACCAAGTATCTCCTCATATTTAAAGACAAAGAATCAAAATGTCAAGGATTTGTCCAAGGATGGACTCATGGCTCTGATGTTAACCTCAGAGGCTGAATTTAATTTGACTACCTTTCAAGTCTGTACTTCAAGTTACACTCACATGTTGTACTACTTATCTATTTGAACAAAGCATTAGGTGTTGTTGCCTTAGGTTGAACTAAGGTGAACATAGAAAAGTAACTCCAAAATGTTATAGTTACCTTTTTACAGCATTCTGCCACAGGTAAAATTCAAGGGAGAGGTTCCCAAAGAAGCAATTCTGATTTATAATTTTCAGCCACGTTCCTGTGTCAGTCCACAATATGATTAAAACTACTGTTGCTAAACAGTTACACATGACTCTCTCCATTTTTAAACAACACCCTTATTATCTTTTCTCCCTTCATTCAGATTCTGAAATAAGGTAAGTAGTAATGACTCAGAATAAACACTGAAAACACATCACTGTGTTCTTCCTACTGATTTCTAGAACTTACAATAGCATATTTCTAAAATAGGTGGGGTTTTCCCTTCACACAGCAAAATTAGCCCTATCAGCTGAATGTCTGTGCACATGAAATTGGGATTTGTCTGATTCACAAATAGCAGTTAAAAAGTAAGTCTTCTCAAACCTGAATGACATTTGACTGCTTCAAGATCTTTCCCTCCTTTAGAAATTTAGCAGACAGATTTTCATACTTTTTAGAAGATAATGCTGCCCTGCAGGAGCCATGAGTATAACTGGCATCTATCAACATCATACTTAATATTCCATAAGAAGTCCTCCATCCTGCAAGAGGACATAGGAAAACTCCAGGGAAGTGAAGATTTAATTTAAATAGACAAGTTCAAAACTTTTGCCTGGAGAACACAAGTGACAAATGCTGGATTTTCAAGGCAACCAAAACATTTGCTCTGAATATCACAACCACTGGATTTATAAAGAGGTTTCCCATTCTTTGCAAGAACATTTTCCAAGAAAAATATCTATGGAGATCAAAAAAAAGCTGAGTTTTGAGTTTCTTAAGAAATTTAAAAGCAGCTTCTTGTTTGCAAAAGTTTGAAAGTCTCATGCAATAGATTGAATGAAATGCAATGATTTTTCTTAAATGACCAATCACCATGAAAATTCCTCCATGCCCTCGAATTATTCTGCTAAAAAATAGTTTTCCAATGATTAGGTTGTTCTCAGAAGAAATCCTAATTAACCCTACACTTACCATCACAGTGTTTGATCATACTGCCACAACAGAGCCAAAAGTTTCTGCCAGGCAAGACTGCTGTCTGGAAGGAGAGATGAAATGCTAAAGGTGTCCCATGCCCCATCAGAGACAAGTCTGCATCAGTCCTTGCCCACATACCTACACCCAGAGGCCCCTGGCAAGGCAGTGGGGGATGTAGCTGGAGATGCCCAGCACCCACAGCCCTGGCAAGGCCACCTGAGGGAGGAAGAGCAGAGGCTCTGCAGCCATGGGAAAAGTATAGCCTGGGGACACAGCAGAGTCAGCCAGGCCTCCCAAACATGCAAGCACTAGCTAGCACTAGCATCATCCCTTAGCCATCAACTCAAAAGACTCTTGGGAGTAAGTTTTAGATGCTTTTGCTTTTGGAGATTCGTGCAGACTATGATCTACCAGGTATCTGTGAAAAGGAGCTCCCACTTCCTGCTTCATTTTCAATGAACTATTCCAGTTCTGTTTGGTTATCAGAGGTTTATTTTGCAAACAAACAGGAAACACAAACAACTTAGAGCCACAAATGGGACTGTTCGGCCTGTAGCATTTTATAGTTTCCTGTATTTATGAAATTAAATCACTTATATAGCCAAGCACCTCTACAATGCCAAGTACATGGCATAAAAGAATGCCTCAAAAGGTACTACATGTTTATTCCACCAGTTATAAAGAGCTTATTAAGCATCTGCATAAAGTGTTAAAATGCAATGTCAAAGACACTCTGCATCCCAAGCCAGAACATTTATGAAAATACTAATGGAAATAGGAAAGGACCATAGCTACATGGTTTTATTATTTATTTCAAAAATATAGCTTTTGTCACTGTGTCATAAAATGACACTTTGTTTTTATTTTTGAGATGAAGTGGTCATAAACCCCAGCTTTGTCTTTTGATAACTGATTTTTAAGTGATATTATCTCTGTTTAGCTGGGGTTGATGGGAGATGGTATAAAAGTTGATTATCAGTACTGTCAGATATCTAGACTTATTATGCACTCAGAATAAGCTAATAATCCAAGCTTGTTTATAGACAGGAACAAAAAGAAAGCAAAGTGAACACCACATGCAAAAACTGGTAGCACCAGTCTGCACTGTTTTGCTATTAAATTTAACTGAGTTACAACATCGCTTCAGCTGATGTTTCTGCAAGTGTGTATGCAGGCTCATCTGGATGTACATATGGGCATGTGAAATGCACACAGTGATCACATACAGTTCCATTTCTCTATTACTCTATTTAAAAGTTGAGTTTTTAAAGATGGATTTCCACTAAGAGATGCTTTAGTGATATTTTGTTTCATTCCATCAGGAGTCTCCTTCCTAGGATAAAAATCAAATTTTATATCCATAGCTAGAATGCCTAAAACTAAATTAAAATTGCTTTAAATTAATAGCAAACTTAAAATTAAACTCTGAGATTCTTCACTGTCACTCTTTTTACTCACTTCATCTTTTAGTGACTCAAGTGTGGAAGATAAAACAAATGCCTTTTCCACAGTGCAGAGCATATGGTTTCATGAATGACAAATCTACACAGATAGAAGTTTCACATTGATTATAGCTTTTACTGAATAATAAATGTGTTTTTAAAGCTTTATGTATGCCATCAATTCTACTGTACTTCCCACCAAATAAAGCAAACATCTTGGTAAGTATGGCTGCCAAAATAACACCAAAAAAGTGCATCTCTATTTTGCCCTGAACTATTTCGCTTTAAAGAAAAACGAAGAAGAAACGACCAAAATGATGTTTCATTTTGCACTTAATGAAACATTTTATTTGAACAGGTCATTACACTTCAGTTTCAGGGACCTCCAGAGATATCAAAAAGAACAAAAGAAAAAAAAAGGAAATTAAAAAAAACCAACCTGACTCCACACTATTCATGGTGGACTTCTTACTTTTTCTATTGATGTTATTTCAGTTTGCACAACTATGTAGTAGAAAAGGGACTGGAATGACACGGCCCACCTGTCTGGGAAAGGTGTCTTAAACATTAAACTATGCTCCATGACACAGAGTACTTCAATACTTTCTAAAAGTTGAAACAGCATCAGGAGAAGAGATTGAGATTTGAATCCAAAGCCCTAACACCATTCTTTATTAATCTTGGTTATTTTCAAGATACTTCAAAATTTCAGACTATCTATATAAACCAGGAAGTAACTCTACAGGCTACAATGCAATGAAGAGACTGTGCAAAAATCTAAAAATCTGTTAAAAGAGATTTGCAACCCTTTACAAATACCTACAAAATGTAACAAAACAAAACAAAAAAGCTTCAAAACAAGCAAAGTCTCTTTTGCTTTACAATTTTTATACACAAATAAACAATCTACAGTATAATGACTCCAATGCTTTGGAGAAACTAAGTTCTTTTCAGTTGCCTTTCTTGGTTTGTGAAAGTTTGTGCAAGTCACACATACAGATGAGTTCAATGTGCGGACAGCTGCACTTAAATTATTTTCCTGAATGTCTTCTACATTTCTTGCACCTCAAAAACATAGGTGGTTGGAATTAAAAAAAGAAAAAAGGAAAAAATCCAAAATAACTGAATTATACCTTGAAATGAACCCAGACTGCCATAAAAGGCCCTTTCATACTTTGAAGAGCAACTAATAATCAAAACAAAACATTTGCAATTGTCAGTTATGTGCAAAAAATGTGTCACTTTTTAACATATGAAATTTATTTTGATGTCCTATAGTAGAGTTCATACATATTTTTCAGTCTCATTATTTTTCCCCAAAGCTCCTCAGGTTTGCACTCAGTCACGAGTAGGTGGAAGAATGCATCCATTTTGCTTACAGTGTAGCACTTGAACCACAGGCTACAAAATTTTATGTCAAACTTTTATGTCATGCAACAGTGTGGAGCTATTGGTGAATTTCTTCTGGTCTTCTCTGATGTTATCAGCTTATTTCAAATGCTGTTTTACAAACATAAGTAAAGATTTGCCAGATCTTAATGTGGGTGTGTTTGGGTTTTCTTTTAAGCCAGTTTTTTTGATGGACATTGCATTACATTACAATGACGGGCTTCGAACTGCACGAAAGAAACAGTTTGGCAACGTCCCCACAAACATACTATTAAGGGCAGTTCTGTAAGCTCTTTGTAGTCTATCTACATTACAAAGTATGAGACAAAATCTGAATGTAGGCATGGATTTGCTTAACTCAAGAGTCCACATTGCCTATAATATTCAGTAGTTAAATATTTTCAATATCACCGCAATGCAATAAACAAGACAGAGAAAGTAAATTGCATTTTATCTAGCAAATAGTATCTCAGTACTCCAAGAACTTGCAGAAAAATGTCATTTTGAAAAAGCAGTCGAATGAGTGAGTACTGAAGTTCGACCACTGTACTGACAGAAATTCAAACCTGCCCAACAAACTCTGAAGACAGGAATATTAAAAGTAAATAACAATTGAGGGGAAAAAATCCATAGTTTACATCTTACCGCTTCGTATTCCTCACTGCCAAAAAGGTACATAGTTACACCTTCGCAGCCTGACACTAGTTGCCCAGAGCGCCCAAACGCCTGAAGTCAGATCTTCCACTGCATGCTCAGCTCCAGTGTCCCAGCCGGGCAGACTTCCCAGCGGCGGCACAGCTTTCCCACGCTTGGGCTGCTCCTGGAGCGCTGCTGCTCTCGGGCATGAACTCCGAGTCTCTGCTGCGGGGCCGCGGGGCCGGCGGGACGGAAAAGTGCTCGGGGAGCCAAACTCTCCGGACGGCGGCTGCGGCGGCGGCAGCCCCCGAGCCCGTCCGGAGCCGTGCGGGGCGGGCAGCCCCAGCCGGGGCGGTGCGGGGCAGCCCCAGCCGGGGCGGTGCGGGCAGCGGGGGGCGACAGCGCCGCGTTCCGGCCCTGCCCCGCCTCGCACGGCGCCGCCCAAATTGTCTTCGGGGAAACGCGTGGTTGGGAAAGCGCGAGTGGGGCCCGCGGAGCCGCGGCTGGGGGTGGAGAGGCCGGGCGTATCGCGGGAGCAGCGCCTCGGGAGCGGCCGCTCGGTGTGTTCATCACCGAGAAGCTGAGGGGGAGGATGCTGCGGCCGGAGCGCTGGGGGCGAGCCAGCAGCACTGGGTGAACCGAGGGGTCACACTCTGGATCACCTAAACCTACCCCTCGCTCCTTTGAGAGTCCTGCAGAAAGCCATGGAGCTATTTCACTATCTCTTAAAAAAAAAAAAAATTCTCTCTCTTAAAAAAAACAAAACAAAACAACAACAATAACAACAAAAACAGCCCAGGATTCTTTTCTGTTTCTGTGTTTCACTCACTTCACTTTCCTTCTGCTGATTAGTACTAGACTGCTCTGTAAGTGAGACACGATGCAATTTTATCTCTGTAGCACAATGGCACTCAGGTAACAGAAAGTTATACTCGCTACATCCAGTGCACGGGAAGCAGATCCAGCATGCAATACCACACCGTGGTATTCAAGACCTTACCTCGCTCCTGGACAACTTCTAGTCCAGGCAGAGCAGGCAGGAAAGAGTAAAAGCAGTCAAAGAGCAGAATAAAACACTTAACACTAAAAGGCTTCAGAGACTAATTCACCAACAGCATTCCCAAACTAATATTAAAATGGGGCTTAAAAATAAATCCCATTAAAAATGTTTTAGGACAGCATAAAGTAATCCAGGATGAAGAAATAGTGTCCTCTGGGAAAGTCTGTTCTTTACAACTGAGGAAAAGGCCACCAGCTGGCACTCAGTAACATGACCCCACTCAAAACTGCTTTAAAACAGCACTAGGAAACCCATCCCCTCTCAGCTCAGTCCTCTCAATTCCTTATAGTTCATACTACTGCTAGCACTATATCCCATAATCAGAATTATACATAAACCCTAGGAAAAAAATACAGAATATGTAATGTCTTAAGGAGGAAATGTGTGGGTGTATGCTTGCCCATTTATATCTATAATTGAGTTAGTATAATATACACATCTCTTGACAAGATACACACAGAGCACTGAAAACCAGTTTGTGCTCCTCAATTTCCTTCTCTTCCATGGAAGAAAGAGAACAAGACCTCTTTCCTAACAAAAGCACTAAATGAAGCAGTTCAAATACATTGTAAACATCCTCCCTGTTCCTTCTCCTGCCTCATCCGCTGCTTATTTTAAATACACTTTGTCTTGACTACCTCAATTTCTTTGCATGAGTTAGTAGGATATTCTTCTCTCAATCTGCCTTCTCTGTCAAAACAGACCTTTAGTCCTCTGTTGACTATATGTGATGTGACTCATGACTCTGGATTTTTCAAGTTCTTGTATGTATTCACAAGCTGAGTTAAAACCAAGAAAATGGTTGGAAAGGGCAAATTAGAAATCAGAAGACACTAATTTTATTTCCAACCATATGTTTACAAAATAGCATCAGTTTATCTGTCAGCCAAACCGGTCACTTCACATTATATCAACTGCAAATTACTCTTCAAACAAATAATACCATAACATTGTATTCCCAGAAATTAAATAAAACATGCACAACTCCTGTATGGCAGGAAATATCAGACATCAGACACCACTAGTGGAATGTAATAGTCACTTGCCCAAGTTGGTTGTCCATATCGATGCTGAACAAGTGTGGTCACATATACTTATTAGCTGTAATATAATTGCCTCAGCTTTACTGCACAGTGTTTTTAGCACGAAACCACACCTGTCAATACTAGGCAAAGCCAGTGTCATCACACATTACTTTGTTTGTCAGATACAGCTTTTATAAACAACTGAATTTTGGGTGCCATGGCTTGATTGCTCCCTTTTGAATATGGCTCTCCTAATCAAATTTGGAGAAAAAAAAATCAGCAGGAATGTTACAAGTGCTCCTACCATCAAAAGTAAGGAAAGCATATTCCTTTCTATGTATGAAAATTATTATTATTTTAATTTTTTTTTATTAATTTTATCAGCTTCTCTACTTTGGGCACAAATAAGAAATCAAGGGAGGATTGCAGTTTGCAAACACTCAACAGAGACTTAGGGCATTATTCAGGCTGTCACCATAAGTGACTTTCATGTCACAAGTAATTCTCACTACAGACAGTACAAGCAGCCAGAGTCTGGCAGCTTGGACAGTAAATAAGCTGAATTGCTCATTGCTCTGTTGAATTGAAACATCATGACAGGTAGCAAAGTCTGTCTCAGGGCTCCACAAAGCAAATCTGTATATAGCTTTTATGATTCAAGAGTTAAAAGTCTGCAAAAATGCCACTCCTGTTGAGGGTGTTTAAACTTAGCATAGCACTGCTGGATGACCTCTGCTCCACTCCCAGCTAAGTGATAGCAGTGGGTTTTTGCTGTGCAGCCTTCTCCTGGTATCTTAGTGTGACATGGGACTGGCCAGCATAGGGCGGACAGTGTTGAGCCAGTGCTGACCCTTGCAGACCAGAATCCCGTGATCCACATAGAAAGAGTGAGCACAAAAGTGGAAATTAGAGAGAGAGGTTGGAAAAAGGAATTTGGCAATGATGGAGCTGGAGATGTGGTGGAATGAGAGTACAGAACAAAGAAGAAAGCAGTGTGACTCTGTGACCCACAGGGAGGAGAGTCTAAAAGCCAGGTCGGAAGACAGGAACTAGGATTAGGCAAGAAAAGCATTCATGGCAGGTAGGGAGCACAAAAGGATTTGAAAAGACCTTCACAGAGACAGCTGGCTACCTGGCTAGCCTAAAGCTAGGTGGTAACCAGGGAACAGGGGAATGGTGAGGACCAGGGCAGAAATGCTGAAGTGGGATGTCTGGGTAGAACTGGTTGATCTAGCAAATATGGGTTGTTGGAAAACCTGTAAATTGGAGACTTCAGGAAGAGACAAAGTTGCTATGCTATTTTTAGTATAGCAACAGAACTGGGATAAAGGCAGAAAGTGTCAAAACCGTAGCAAATGGTCTAAAAAATGGAAGGCAGAAACAATGCTAAGGGTGAAATTGCTCCTCTCCACCACTGGTACTTTCAGCAGGACGTGTTCTTGAAGATGTATGACAGAGAGCTACACAGGTACCCAAACCGAATTTGATGAAGAGTAGCCCTTAAGGAGCAGCATTCAGAGTAAAGAAAAATAAACTACTGTGACTGTGAGAGTCAACATTATAGTCTCAAATGATGAAGTAAATCACAGCAATAAAATAAGTAACTTAGCTTTCTACTGTATGCAAGCACTTTTAGAGCAGCTCTTACTCATCTGTAGAAGCAAGGACAGCAATAGCAATCCTAATCATCTGTTAACAGAGCCAAGCAGGTACAAATGCATGAGTCAATATGTGTGGACTTTGTTTTCTCTGATTGCTTCCCTAAATTTTGTTCCCTTTATAAAAATCTATTAAGGTATATAGCATCTGGTAGGAGGGGAGTAAAGAAGACAGAGCCAGGCTCTTCTCAGTGACTCCTAAGGAAAAGGCAAAAAGCAACGAATATTGACTGAAATATAGAAAAATCCATTTGAACATAGGTGTTTTTTTGGTGGTGGTGGTGGTGGTGTTTGTTTTGTTGAATCTTTTTATTGTACTGTGAGGGTGACTGAGTACTGACACAGATTGCCCAGGGAGGTTGAGGAGTCTCCATCCCTGGAGATATTCAAAAGCTGATCACAGTCCTGGGTAACCAGCTCTAGGTGGCCTTGCTCTTAGCAGGTGATTGGACTAGCTCCAGAGGTTCCTTTTACTTCAATCAGTCTGTGAACCTGTAACAAATTCATATAAAAATATCTGATTCACATTGATATTGTAGCGATTCTATCCCTCCATTTCAATATTCCAAGATTCAGCATAACGACTTTTCAAATTGTCAAAGAGAATAGGATTTAACTCTGGTATTTAAACTCTGACCTATGTCTTTTAAGCATAGCTATGAACTGTCTACAGTATAAATAGCTTTGTATATCATAGTACTTTAACTTAGTGCCTTTGGGAAAACAACAGAAAAAACTGCTGACATGGTTGTCAAGGTTAATAGACTAAACAGACCTTTCTTGATAAACAAGAATCTTTCAACTTGCATCCAACAGTAACAACATTTTTTTCTTCAGGAACTCTAATGGAAAGCAATTGACTCTCTCTTACCTAATTCAAATTCAAATCCCAGTGAAGAATATCAACAGCTTGTAACTCTCTTACACAGCTAGCAACAAGAATTGTCTCTTGTAAACACGACAGTTTCATTTTAAAGGAATTTTGGCAATGCTGCTATTTTCATTTTTCATTTACCTCTGGCAAAAAATCTCTAAGTAACTTGTCCCCTCTCACATATGGGATGAAAGAGCAAAAGCTATTTCAGTTTAATAACCCTCCATCCAAACTATCCCATCCCACACCAGCACCTAATAATTTCTTAACAAGGTTACTTATATGGGAAAATTATGATTAGCAAACAATTTTTCAGTTTTTATATGAATTTTAGCTCTTTGATTGATTTTCTCGCATGCTGGTCATTCTAACTCTGGGCAACACACTTGCAGCAGCATGAACTGTGGTTTGCTTACACCTCCAGGAGGGTTGCTGCCTGAAAGAGCTACAGGATGGATCTGAAGCCCAGGACACCTTGTTCCTCTGGACGTCACATTTTCCAGTTCTTCTCATTGTTGTTGTAACTCCCTGAATGCAGTGTGGTGGTAACCACAGTGTCTTGGCAGTTAAGAGCAACTGGGAAATAAGACTCCATGTTCTAAGAAACATTCAGGTATTTTATGAAAATGACAGGGCTATCTCAGCAAGGGAGAATGAAAACATGTTAACTCAAAAGAGTTAACAGCTTGATCATAACACCATGCTCATATACTTTCATAACCTGTTACGTAATTAAGAGTTTCTGAGACTCCTTCTAAACACCCTATTTGTATCCTGGGGGTATGAAAGGAGAAGGATGGCAGGGCCAGGACACAATCTGGACCTCTTCCTTCTTTTGAATGACACCTTTCTTTCTTTTTAAAGCATCCCTTAAAAATAGCATGGTTTGGGTCAAGCTAAAGAGGGTTTTTTTTGTTTGTTTTCATTTCTGTATCAGCAGAAGTATTGGGCAACATCCCAGAACACGATGCAGATTCCAAATGATCAGGGTGCATTTGCAGCAGACTTTATATTTCTTTTCTGAATGTATGCATTTTGCATCCAACCATAAAATCAAAGTCCATCTCCTTCCATAAAATTCCATACATCCTGTAGAATGCTTATAATTCTCCCTTATAGATGGTGTACATCTGAAAGAGGGTTGTTAAGTAAGATTTTTTTTTGTGAGATTTATTTAGGTGTATAGAAAACCAGTGTGAACTAATTCAAGATGCACTAATGAAACACTTCCTTCAGATTAATGCCACATCTTAAATCTCAAAAACAAGCTTAAAATGAATGAATAATAAAATAAAATCTGAAAGTATGCCCATGGAACTATTGGAATCCTATGTAAATTTTATTTTTAAACACTGAAGTTGCTTATCATTTGCAGATTGTTATTGGTTATTATGGTTACCATTCTCTAACACAATCCAATCTGCCTGCAGTTTTCTATTTCAGGATACAGCAGTGATAACATTAACAGCAGACTTAGCTTCTCAACTTGCAAACATACATGCATTAGGGGCACATGCTATCTCCTGCTGCACTGAAAGATAACGTAAGTATGTTCTCACAGTGTCACAGAAATAACAAACCGCTGTTCTCCTTGCAGTTACATATTAAAAGATCTAACCCAACTCACAATGAGTGTCAGAAACTTAGCAAAGGTTTGATACCATTTGTATTACAGATACATAATATACCAATACTTGTTGTATTATGAATCCTCTGCATCACTTGGATATTGGAGAGGTGCTATAAATGCTATAAAGTTGGAAGGTCTGCTCACAGGTGACTGTTCCCATGTGTGGGCAAGACTTTTTATTTTTTACATGTGATGTAGAGTCATGTTGAACATTGCTGCAGTGAAACACAGAGAACAGGGATATAAACAGAAAGAACAATTCAAGCATTCAACATGGTGTTGCTGGTCTAGGATGGTCATAGAAGTCACCTGCAGCCAAATGTTCTGCCAAACACTTCTGAAATAGCTTCTGAAACACTAAATTCTGTCAGAGCTTTAAGTGGTTGGAAAAAAAATGTCTTCAAAAACCATATTTAAGAGAAATAATATTTTGAGTACTAAAACAGAGAGAATGTTCATTTTGCTACACTTCTTAATTGCAAGAAGGGAAATGAATATGCTTTTGAGCATAGAATATCAATAACAGAACCAATCTTCAGACAGAACACTAAGATCTTGAAATAAAACATATAAGCCTCACACAACCCCATAAAAACGGCCTGTCCTGGCTATTTTTCCTTAAAACATACAGCTTTCCACTGAAAAGTTACTAATTTATAGTGTCACCACTACATCCTGCTGCACTGAACGCAACATCAAACAAACAGTAGGTTTTAACCTCAGTGAAAGTCTCTTAACTCTCACACTCAGCATATGTCTGCTTTTGGGGGCACTGAAATGTTTCAAGTGCCACGAGCAGCTCCGTGAGCACCAGATGCTGATCCCCCAGAGCTGCAGACTGAGGAGTAACGTTGGCTTTTAGCTGCGTACAGGAGCTACCACAAACTACCACAGATATTAACCACCTCTGGCCACATCCACATCCTGAATACTGTGCTACAGTTACAAGTTGTCCTCTGGGTATTATTGTTGTGCAATTCCCATACTCAGGACATTAAATTAGTAACTAATAGTTCATAGAGGAGACGTCTGAGCCCCTGGTCCTTTAAAATGTTTTTGTTTTTTAAAATGTCCAACCATATCTCAGAATTGCATTTATAGAAGGGCTTGTAAAACTTGAGCAATCGAAACCTCCAAATTCTGTTCTCATTTCAGAAACTAAAATGCACCTAACCAGGAGAGCCATAACAACAGGTCACAGCAGGCATTTTAGCTTACTTTGCTTTTGTTTATTCATTTTTGGCACAAGCCATCATTCCAAAATTCCATCAATTTAAATTATTGGTTATCACCAAATAATCTGGTGGTCTAGTGGTTAGGGTGCAGGACTCTCACCGCTGCGACCCGGGTTCGATTCCTGGCCCCCCGGGCAGATGGAGCTCGTTAGCCCTGTGAGGCAATCCATCTAAGAGAAGGTCACTCTAAACAAACCTACGTTCTGAGACCCTCACTGCCACTGTCCGAGTTTCACTCGGCCCCGGCAGATGAACCTCAGGATTAAAGGGTGGGCTCAGTTCAGCGCACGCTGTGTCTCACCTAAAAAATCCACTGCGCAGGCTCGAAGGGTTAATGACCTTTCCCAAATCTTCGCTCGCGAAGACTGGCCATTATTATATATATCACCAAATGTTGTGGTTTCTTTGGCCTCATCTCTTCTTCAAATCTCAGTTCCCATTTCTCATTTTTACTGTGTTTGAAACCTCTAATATTTCTGATGGCCACAGTTTTTCAATCCTATTAATTAATTATGTTTAATTTTTGGTGTATTGGCTTGTACAATTTAACAAACTCCAGTGAAATGAGTTCTGGTGAAATGTGAAAGCTAGAAAACTTGTCTCTGCAGAAAGGAGTATCTATCACTTGAGACCCACTTCAGAGTTCAAAATAGGAATAAAGTGGAATTTAGGCAGCATATGTGCTGTTGTAATGGCTCTCTCATCTATGAGACTGGGCGTCACCCTGGCACAGCAGAAACGTACTCAGTTTGATGAGCAGGAAGCCAGATGTGTAACCCTGGTAGTAACTCTCAGGGTCTTGCGGTGAAAACACAGTATATCAGCATATCAGCTAAGTGGGAGCAGTAGTTTGAGATGTAATGGATGAAAAAAGTACTGTAAGTTGTTCCTTACAGAGAACTAATGCAGCATGTTACAACAACGTCTTCAGAACTGCCCTGATGAGATGCAGCATGAAGGTAAGGTACTTTTAGTCAATCTTCCTTGTCCACTCAAATTAACAGAATCTTGTTAGCAGAGAGTAAGAAGGTGAACACTTAGGGCAAGGTGAAAAGGTCTTCCTCTTCCACACTAAAAGGACACATTTTTTCCCATTTATAATCTAGATTGGTGTAAAAATGTGATTTTGCAATTACATTTTTCTGTTTGGCACATTTTTTTTTACCCTTCTCTTGCTACAATTCATAATCAGTGCTTATAAAAAGAATGCTCCAAACAGCCTGGTTCCCTTGTGCTGACAGTGCTGACAGCTCATGCATCAAAGCAAAGAGCAATCGTTCCAACTGCATTTCTGTGTGAGGCTTGCCTTCTCTGTCCAACACCACAGGACTCTGATACTCCAAAAAAGGCATTTAGGTATTTTCTACATCCTAGTTAAGAGTTTTAAAGGTGAACCTGTTCCTATGATACAGCAGTGATACTCTACTAACTTTTTAGGTACAAACCTATGATACATAATGAGTTGGATGAGAATTTCTGAAGTCACAGAGGAACTCCTCCTAAGTACAAAAAACTTACTAGGCAATTGATTTAAAATGAGGAAAAAAGGCAATATTACAAGAATTCTAAACAAATCCGTAATTGTTGATCTTAATACGGTAGTGACCTATAAGAAGACAGTATTTTTAATTCCAAGCTGCAAGAATTTCTCCTCTCCTAAATTCATACAATTGAACTCAAATTGTATATTGTGCTGTACGTGACATGAATGGAATAATGGATTTACAGTAAACCAGCATCAATGTAGAAAGTTCTTTTTAAAATTTAATAAGGAAATTATTGTCTCAAGTGGTTTAGTTCCAACTCCTCAAGCTTTTCCTAAAATGAAATATTTCCCCCATTACAATGCTAGTTGTTTTTTTTATGTCTATACAAATACTAATGAAGCAGGGAGATCCATGTGAAATCACAGCAATAGAACCTGATCACATTTCCTTGACAGAAAACATTCAGCTAGAAAATATCATGATATTTTGGGCACTCACTGATTTACTTTGAATTTTGCAGTAAGTTACCAAAGTGCTTAGTTTGAAAGCGACTTTTCTAGCATCCCACCATAGCAGCAGGTATTGAAACTATTATATAATCAAGCATTAACCTATTTCTTACATACCAAAGTGACCCCGTTCCCAAGACAAACAGGAAATATTGCTGAAAAATTGCTGAAATAAAATATTTTATTTTAAAAATTCAAACATTACTTTTTCTAATGCCTCATATATATATATATTCATTTGGAAGTTTCTAGAGAACAGATACTGAAGAAATTACTCTTTCAAATAACACTATGGTTAGAAAATACTTGTTTCATTGTTAGCTTATAAAAAGAACATTATCATTTTATAAAAATGATAAAGTAGATGTGAATATGACATGAAAAGAAATAACCAGAATCTTTCAAATAAATATCAGTCACTGAATATTGCTCATAGAATCATAGAATATTTTGTGTTGGAAGGGACCCTTAAAGGTGTTTTGGTCCAAACCCCATCTGTAAGGTTTTTAATAAGAGGGAAAACTGTAAAGCCTAAGAACATCTTGGTCACAGAGATTTTCAGGGAAACTTTATCTTGATGAACTGGGACACTGAATTGTGTACTAACAAGACAATTCTGCGCAGGAATTGCACAGAAATAATAATACATACTTGACTGAGAACTTTGTCAAACTAAGAAGACACTAAGTTACAATTATTGCAACTGTAAGACAGTCTTTTTACAGGCATTCTTTGATCAGCACGAGCCTACTCAAAGAGAAATTTAGCTTTTAAATCTAGAATTGCTACCAGAGCTTTAAAATGGTATTTTTTTTCCTAGTAATTATATTCCATTAATACCATTAACTAACAAGCTAAAATTTTTTAAGGGACAAATATTATAAATTGTCAATCTGACGGCATCCTTTCAGCAGCCTCAAAATATTCAGGAAAAAATAGATGCTTATATCCACTAAAATACTGCAAAATGCAATGTATCATTAATGAGCTGCAGAAAAACAAGTTGTTTTGTGACAGCAGAAGAAATGGAGCTTGGGTTCCCACACACACCTCCACGGTACCTTCAGCTCTTTCTCATTTTCCCTACACACCACATGTTCTGTACCCTCAGCTCCCCTCCCCTCCCCAAACTTCTCTTCCCTTTCCGTGAGCTGCTGGTTGAACAAGAGGCAACGTTCATTTCAGCTATTCCAGAGTAAAAGTCATGCTCCTTGGCTGGCTGGATGCTATCTTTTGGATGCCAGAGGAGTCCAGAGTGTCTTACGTCTCCGATGCTGGCATGTTGAGAAAATGGCTTTAACAACTCTGTCCAGCCCCCAAGGTCTGTTATAGTCACTCAGCACTTCTGAGACCTCTGCAAGTCTGATTTAAATTGGTCATTGGATTGAAGTTCCTGAGAAGCACAACTAACAGATGGAAAGTGGGATTGCATAAATCTTGTCTTAGGAAATAAACCTAAAAAATCAGAGCTGTTATACAAAGACTGTCCATATACTTTAATACTCAGTAGCTTGTTTAAATATAAGATGATGGCATGAGCTGCAATGTAAACATTTAATCTGTCAGTCAGAAGATTTCCAAATTATCATTGTCACAGAACAGTGGTTGCTGTTATTAAGCAGTTACAAGTATTTTATAAACCATAGGCTCTTGTGCAGTGTACATGCAGTACCAGTGGCGCATAAAAATTTGTAAACGAATGCTGGACTTATAATGAAGGACTTAAGATTATATATTCATATGTAATTAGACAACCTGTTTTCAAAATTCTGATCTCTCCTGTATTTTGGCCCATAGCAAAAAAATAATTTAAAAATATTGAAATAAAGCATCCTAGTTTAACAGCCTATAAAATGGATATCTGAATGCAATTGAAGTTTCAAGGCACTTTATCACCCCTCCTTTTACACCCTTTTTTTTGCTGCATTTCCACACCATGGATTCTGGGAAATAAATAGCAGAATTAGCCTTTTCAATTTCATGAATTCCTAGGCTTGTTCACTGCAACTTGAAAACAGAATGAAAAATAGCAGCAGCAAATATATATTTCACTGATGGTAAAAACATAAATTCAGGTAAATTTGGGTAAATTGGAAAAAGGCAGGGTGCCACTTCTCTGCATAGAGGGTGAGGTAAGGACAAAATGACAGCCTCAGGAGACTGTAGAGAATTACTGTGCCTGATGTGCTTACACTTTCTGGCAGTTACCAAAGTTTCCATATTGAAGAATTTTTATGTTACAATGACTGTGTTGGTGGTGAAAACATATCAGTGGTTATGCAATAAATATTGTTTTATTTCATTCAACTATAACATTCTGTATTAACTTGAATACATCAGGGGTCAATCTGCTACAAGGGACATCCTGAAATTTGGCAATTCAGAAAAATGTATCAATGGCCAATTATGCAATTTGTATCCACCTTTGATGCAACAACTGTCATTAAAAGACTATCATCAATTATCAATTTACTTAATTATTCGTGCCAAGAAATATGAAAGTTCTCAAGCTATATCTCTTTTTTAATCTTTGCAATTACTTTCCTCAAAGACATTTAAAAAATTCATTTTTTCGATTAGATAATGTCTGAGGACTAGTACTGCCAAAAAAAAAGCTAATTTGCAAGTAGGTTTTCCATAAAATGCTTCTGAACAAGAAGTGACTACAGCCAAAATTCACATTAGCAAAGCTAAATGGTCTTTCCCTCATGACACAGCTAGAGGCTAGGATAAAAACTGAGGAAACATGAAAAGAACGGTCATCAACTATCACTTTGAAAAAAAGCTTTGACCAAATGTTGACATATCCATGCAACATACATGGTTGAATCCCTTTTATTCCTTGCCACCTGTGTTTCACTTCACCTATCCCTCTTTATTGCTGCTTCTCAGTTCACAAGGGCTGTACATCCACAGCACCACCCGCTGTGATCCCCTTGCCCTGCCAAACAGTAACTTCTTCCTCCATCTAACAGGACCTCTGTGATCATGCTAAATAGAACTTGGAGTTCTTTGTGATGTGCTAGGAGGGAAAAGCTTCATTTTACTCTATAGCCCAGATAAATCAAACTCACCTTTTCCTCGATGACATTATTTGACAACCAGTAGACAGAAAGATGAAAATGTTGCATGGACACGTGGACATTATTTGTGCTAAGTTCTAACATTAGGTTGCATCTCTTTAGGAAAACAGTATTTTCCAATTTGACTTTTTTTTTCATTTTACAAATTTTTTCCAAGGAAAAAAAATTATGCTCCAATTTTTCCCCATTTAAGTTGTATTGGAGTTGTCAGAGAACCCTAAAACATAATTATTCATCAGAACTTTTAATAATTGTTTGTATATAAATTAAAACATAAAGACTTAAGCTTTCAACTGTAGTAATTAGATAAGAAAAGACTAAAGGTTATAGCTATGGTTGGACTCAGTGATCTCAAGGGTCTTTTCCAACCTAAATGGTTCTGTGATTCTATTAGTAGCTGATTTCTAATGTTCTGAACATCCATGCTGAAAACACGTTCAGTGGAGTTGTAGATAATATTTGTACCCTTTCCTACTTCATGGCATACTTCCTGTAAGACTCACCATTGCGTTATTGCCCCCACAAACATATGAGCACATTATAATTGGATTAAAAAGAAGTTGTCCATAAAGAAAAGTTGTCCATAAAATGAGAACAGAATGGATGTTAGCAATAACTACTTAGCTTCCTATGTGGCGATCCCTAAATAATCCAGGAATAAGAATGATCCAAATCTGATTTCCTGCTAGAAAAAAGCTCTGGAGCAGCTGTTACACAAGACAATGCCCCTGAATTTTCTCAGAATAACCCTGGAAAGCTACTGTCATGTCTATGGTACACTTCTTTTACTGCAACTTTATTCAAATCTCTCATAAATGTTATAGAAAGCAGCAAGCTTAAGCGAAACATTTGACTTAAAATTACGTTTATGTTAATTTTATTTTAATCCCCTTCCTTTGTTTTACAGTGCAAAAAAGAAAACAAAGCACATCCATTAGAACTTTAAAAATAGTATTTGTCATTTATTTATATTTTATTTCACAATAAAATAAAAATAAAAATGTTGTGGGATATCTGCTGCTATAAGTCTATGGCCCCAGGATACCTGTACCTGGTCAAATGCTGCAAAAAAAAAAAACTTCTCAGTGTGTTCCAACATAACCCAAACAAAAATAGTAGAGTATAATGTTTCTGTCTGTAAAGAGAATGTACTTCAAGCTACTGCCAGCAGAGAGTCCCATTGCACTCATATTGAGGAGAAAATAATTTAGCACAATCCCCAAAATCACGGAACAAACAGCAAGCTACTTCATTTTGAGTACATTAATAGGGTTTTAGACAGAAGCTCTCAGCAACAGCCACTTGCAAGTGCTTTCCCTCCCCATCAACTAATTTTTTTTTCACTTTTTCAACATTATAAGTCAAGTTAGTATGTTTTAAAAAAGTATAGTTTGGACTTCCATAAAAAAGCCGACACACTTCTCAACAACATTTCAGCTTGCTAGATGAGAACAAAGTGAAACAGTTTAACTGTAATTAAGTTAACTTGCAAGCCAGCCTCTACATCACATTGTAAAATTAAAGGGCTCCCGAGCATCTGGCCTGCACTCTTTCCGCATATGCTTACCCCAGGAGTAATGTGCTTAGTTTGAGGAGACATCAGGCGTCTGTCAAGCATGTCAGCCTCACTCCAAGCAGGCCAGCCCTTCCAGCAACAGCGACACTTCTTGCAGGACCAAAACCTCCGAAGCAAAGCAGTGCACCAGCGAAAACTTCAGCAACTCAGCCAGCATTAACCATTATTTAAAATACTTGTCCAGCTAAGGCCTGGTTTACAGGGCCCAGCTTTTGTCTGTATGGAGCAAGACTGATGGTGATTTCTCTCAGCTGTTGATCTGATTCAATCCCTATGTTAGGTTACAGCTCAGTGGAGAGCCCGTCACCATCAATTACCAAGGAGGAGTGGGAGGGCTCCGTGCTCACGGTGACGTCAGGCGCTGTAGGAACGAAGCCTGCACACTTGCTGGAGTAACATAACATTTTATTAATCTCAGATGCATGCCTTGCAGCATGCATGGCCCCCTGTTAACTTACAACTGGGTGTGCAGCCAGAAACAAGTCCTGGGGAAGCACCTGAACATAAACACTGTATAATCGATTGATTGATGCTTGTGGATACAGATCTTTTTTTTTCTTCTCCCCCACTCCCAGAGATATTTTGCACTGGAATTTCAAGCTGTAAATCTCAATTTAAGTAGGAAATTTTCCCTGTAAAAGGAAGGTTCTGGTTGACTATAATTAAGACAGAAGATCTAGTATGGTAGAAGATACATGTAAATGAACCTTAATCATGATTCTTTATATAAAACACCATCCTAAAAAAGCCTCATTAGACATATCAGCATGGCAATATTTCAGTGCATTCGCCAGTCCACTGAAATCGTCAGGAAAACTCACATGCATAGTATTATTGGCCCTAATGAGTTTAAGAATTTGCAAGATTAAGGTCAAGACTTAAAATAAGGGCATAGGTTAGATGTGAATAATAAGAAGGAAAGATATATGTTTGTATTGGTCTGAGTGTAATAAAGTGGAGAAAGCAGCAGGCAGCACAACAGGCAAGGAATGGTACAAACAGAGAAAGAGTTCCAGAGAAGATGCTTTCTGCCTCTGTTACCACTGAGGTAATGAATGCTGAGACAGTGACTCCTCAGAGTAGCAACAAGCACAAACATTCTTTTGGCTCCTGCTGCTCAGTGAGCTAGGCAATCTTCTCCTCTGCCTACATCTTCAGACTGGTCTTTAATAGGCATGCGAGACAAGCAAAGCCCCATAAAGTCCAACCAGTCCAAACTGTGGTCCATGAGATCTGAAAACATGGCCTGTTTTCAAAGGCCAAACTCTTAACACTGACTTTGTGAGTAGACTCTGTAAAGTCAACAGGACTTGGAGAGGGAAAGGTAGATCCTACCTACATGTCTCACAATAAGAATAAAAACAGGTCTTTTTTTTCTCTTTTAAACAGAGACTTCAAACTGGCTTCCATTTATATTAACTGGCTTCTAGACATATTTTCACACAACCACTTTTAGGGTGTACCAAGATTGATCAATAAAAAGTTAACATCTTAAAATGTAATTTCTTATTTATATTATCAGCATACCACATTGTTAACAATTCTAATTCACTGAAACAAGAAGTGACTTTTCTTTAATACCTGATCAGGTGATTGTTTGTTTGCTGTGTTTTTCCTGATTTTTTTTTTCTTTTTAGGGGAGTATGGGAATGCAGGATTGTGGAAATTTTATCACTGTTTCAGAATTCAGTATTCATATTAGGTCCAGTTTGGATGCTAAATAAGTAGAAACCTTGCCTTTCTTTCTCATTAAATAGACATTCCTATTTACCTGAAATAGATTCAGCAAAGAAAAATATACAGAACATTGACAACCTCTTGCATAACTTATTTTGACTTCCATAAGGCACTTCTAAGGATGGATTATTAAACTCAAAATGTTGAAAAAACTACCAGTTTCCGAGGAAGCAAACAGTAAACTTCAGCAAATACAATTTTAGAAGGCTGTGAGAAAAACAGTGATTTCTGATGCAACACTGTATTAATAATGTCGGCGGTTTTACAGTTAAGTTACTGAACTAGGTTTTTGGCAAAATTATTATCCTTAAAAAGTTTAACACATGCTGTGGGACACAAATATCTTAGGGCAAATCAGAACTACTCTGAAGAACACACAATCACAGTCCCAACTGGAATATTGCAATTAGGACAGGGCAGCTCCCATTCCAGAGGCTTATTTTCTACCCTTTGGCAGAATTTACAGAATACTGAAACTAAGCTTATAAGACCATGCTGTCATCATGGCAAATTTTGGTATCACAATATTGAAATAAAAGAACCTTGTAGTAGAAAACACAGTAATAAGATGATTTAAACTGTGGAAACAACAATAGAAAAATTCACCGGTACCAATCATAAAGTTTCCAAATTTCCCTAAATCTTCTATCCATAGAATAATAGAAATCACCTCTTTTTATTCTGTTTTTTTTTTTTTNTTTTTATGTTTATAGTGTATTTTTATTAGTTTTTTAATTTAAAGGCATGAACTCTCTGGAGACTATTGTTGTGTCTAAACATGGCAAAGTGAGAATCACTTCTTTTTATTTTTTTTTTTTTTTTTTGTTTGGTTTGGGTTTTTTTTAATTTTTTTAACTTCTGAGCAGACAGTCATGGAATTAGTATACAGTAGGTTCTAGATGACTTCTGTCTATTTTTGCCCAACAGGGTGAATCATCACCTAAGAAGTACCAGATCTGTTAAAAGCTGCCTGCTGTGTATCCTGACAAATTAGGGTACCTTAGAACAAAAGTAAGTGACCTTCACCCCCTTACAGAAAAATATGACATCTTTACTAAAAGAACAGAACACAATTAATCCAATTATTACTATTGTAATTCATTCTTTAATCCTGTATAGCTGTAATGGAGAAGCAGCCTTTAAATCTAATATTCTGTATTTACAAAATGATTTCATCAGAAGTCTCAAATAATTTTAAACACAACTTTATGAAATTTTACTATGTTTGGACTATAAATGCCATTAAGAACATCAGAAAACAGAAGTACTGATTAACTAAATGCTTAGTAACATACTAATAGAGGCTTGCTTGTGAATGTTTAAGTTTTTTTGGTTTTGTCTCTTTGTCTAACAAAGCAAGATATCTGCACTCTGCCTCTTTCCATCCCAAGTTAAGCATGGATGTCAGTCTATAAAAGTTCTTGTTGACAAACCAGATCAAAAATGAGTAGTTAGAGATCACACAGTCAATAACTCAGAAGCTGATAAAACCTTAAGACATATGAGTAATTTTTCTCATCACCAAGTTATTGTGCATCAGCTGATCCATATGTGGACATGTGGGCATGCTTAGCATATGGCAAACAAATTAAGGCAATTTATTGTAATTCTGCCTCATTATGAATTATGTTATCTGACATTTTCTGATGGATTTATGCATGAACAGGTAATGCATGGCAACTTGTAAATCTACATGTCTAAATCTAATACATGTATATATATACAGGAAAATTATTTTATTTCTTATTTCTTTCCCATTTTAAAGGCAGATAATGCATTTGTTTTTCTTCAGTTATCTCAGATATCACATTTGTGATATCACATTTGTGATATTCAGTCACCAAGTATCTCATCAATCTTACAAAATTTTTCAAAACATAACTTCATGTTTCTGAGATGGTTCAGTCAAACCTTTAGGTATCTAAGTATCCCATACAAAGACCTCAGGTTGTGGATTAACTACAATCCAAGCTGTTCCCTTTCCCTATTTGAATATTTATCCCCTTGGCATAAATATTTGTCATATATTACCAGCTCTTCTCATCTAGTAAGATTCAGCTTCAGAAGAGTTTGTTTTCCCCTTTTAGAAGACCTGAAGTCTTTCCAAAAGATATCAAGGTACTAAAATCCCTTATTTATTTATCATGGCAAGACAGTAGAAGACTGCATATGCCTACGCAAAGTTGATATATATGAATTTCGACATCTAAAATTTTTTGTTGAGAAGACGGATGATAAATTAGTCAAAGATCACAGAGAGTCAACAATTCAGTAGCAAACAAACCATACTCAGATTTTCTAAATTTTTGCAACACCTGTCCACAGAAAACACACAAAACCACCCAAGTCCTGTCAGCAGGAGGCCACTCAGTCCCCTAGTTCATGTCAAAGTCCATGAAAGTTTCTCAGGTTCATCCTCCCCTCTCAGATCTCTACCAAAGGGCCGGTCCACTTTCTGCTGTGCCCACTGACACAGCAGAGCCCCAGCTGAGATGCTGAGAGAGCATCTGGCTAATACTTCTAGCAAAAGACAACAGCCCAGTTGCTCACCCAGCACACTGGGAGCTGAGCTGTAGGATTGCTGATCGCTTTCCAAGTACACTCTGTCCAGTTTGAGTAAAGGACAGTTTTTCTCTCCATCGCCAATGAAAAATCAACTATTTTCTGTAAGTGGGAGAGGACTCCAGATGAAAAATTTGTCACAGAACAAAGGAGAAAATTTTGTAATCCCTAAATATTTCAAAATAGGTTTGAAACATTTGAAATAGGTTTGAAGGTTTGAGTGTTCAAAGCAGCAGTGTTATTGGTTATAACAGACACAGAAGACTTAGACAGGTGTTTTTTAACAAGGGCAAGATGACTTGATTAGATACCTACTGTGAGAAAAAAAGTTCACAGCTGTGTTTTACAGCTGAAATGCACAATAAGAGTGCCTGGCTTACCAAGAACTGCACCTTGATATTTCTCACTTTTGACCAGCTAGCTTGAAGAAATTGTCTTGCAAACTGTTGCTCCTGAGACCATCAGTTGCATTCAAGAGTGAATTGCTGCATCTTCATGGATGCTGATCTTCCTGGCTTCAAGTAAACACTGCTTTGCCAAAAATCAATTTAATGGAAAATGTGGAATTCCAGCAGTCTAAGTAACTCCCATTTTTACATGACAATACCTTACTTCAAGATCCACAAAGTAGGATCAGTGTCCAACAGTACTTCAAGGTTAGGTGTTAGTTAGGCAAGCAGGATTCACAGAGCACCTACAGTTTGGTTTAAATTTCTGCAGAGAAGGAACTTCAGCACTAGATGAAATTTTAAGTTACCTTTACAGGAGTCTGATTGCAACACATAAAAGACAAACATCCCATAAAACAGTTAAACTTAAATTTTAAAAAAATTAACACTACTGCTGGGAGCAGAGCTCTTGGTCCTCTCCACTCTTGCCCCCAGCTATGGTACCTCCATCAGGGCCTTCCCTCCCCTCTGCTGGCCCCAGCACTTGTTAGATCCCTCCAGGAGGACAGTGACATACCTGGCTTAGTAGGAAACTACTTGTTTGTTTTGTGGTTTTGTTTTTTTTTCAGGGTCAGTAAGATGAAATAGCTAAAGGAAACAAAAGCAGGGGAAAGGATGCTGGAAGCAGTGGAGCAACAAGCCTAGATCACAGCAAAACCTTACGAGATAACCTATCAAGGGCCTAACCCCCTTTGTGAGCTTTATTTTTATTTTGTAATGCATAGCAATAGCTCTGCAATTTAATACTGTATCAGTTTAAAAGCAGAAAAGACACCTACTTCACAATAGTTGTCTCATATTCAAAATACTAATAATTTACCACCCCCACAAAAATGCTTAAGTAAACAGGAAAAATGATGGCTTTTAAAATACATACAATTGGGCTAATGTTTAAACGAAGGCTTTTTTTTTTTAATTAAAGATAGTTCATGCCTCATTTTTCCCATTCAAAGTACAAATTTAACTCCATCCACAGTGACTAAGGCACACCCCTTCATCCATATATTTTGATTTTATGCTTATAATAGCTACAGACAATGTTAGCTTACTGCAATCTCCTTCAATGTTAATTCTTTTGAAAATGTTCTTATTGGCGTGATCTGAAGCCCACAAGGCTCTCTTCATTTGGCTTTAGATTAGGCCCTTACATAACTGCAACATCTGGGGCCCATTTCAACTATACAAGTTCCAGCAGACACAATTTCTGGGTGTATAAATTAATTTCTGTTTAACAGGCACCTGTAATTTGGAAAAATTAATACATATTCTCCAAGAAAATAATTAAATAAATACTGCAATTCTGTATGATATACACCCCCCCGATATTCCAGTGTAGGGGTTTTTTATGTTCTGTGCTTTGCAAATTAACAACCATCTCTGAACAGAGGATAAAAACAACAGCAGACCATTATTACCACATCTGGAAATACTGGAAGGGAGAAGGTCCAGGGTCATTACTCTTCTCCTACGTTATTTTTATGCAAAGTATACAAAGTATTACATATCCCTTGTAAATTGTAGATTAGTCTGTGATCTTAATCAGGAGCCAGCAAAGCAATCTGATATTGAAGTACAAAAGACACATCACACCATAGCAGAGCCCACATGGAGCAATTGTTAATATGTAAGTGAATGCATATTTGTTTATGTGCAACTTCACAGTGAAGTTTGGAAGAGATTGTTATCAAATAGTGAAAACTCCCCACACAGTAGCCCTTAAGATATGTGTAATGTAGAAGTATGATGAGCTCTTATAATCTACTTTCTTCTTAAGCATAATTTTGCTCCAGTGAAGAACAATTACAAATTCTTGTTAAATTGCTTTTTTTTTCCTACCGATAATAAAAAAATCACACAAGGATATCTATATCCATCCTTGTAATTGCACAAGCAATAAAATGTTAACAGGATTATCACTGAATCCTTGTGAAGCACTCATTATTACTACTATAGAAAAAAGCCTTGCTGAAATAAATAGATAAGCCACAACTACTACCCAGTAAGGTCCACTGATTTACAGGGAATCAGAGAACAGTCTTCAGATTAAAGCCTCAGAGATTATATCAAAAATAGGTCAGTACAACAGAACTAAAAATATGCTATTTTAAAATTATTTTCTCAGCTCTTATCAATGCAATAAGAGTGGATTATTTACACTCATCTATTTATTTCATGTTCCCAATTTATCACAGAATACTACAGCCTACAAATATCTGAGATTATCTTTCCATATTGATAGAAATTATAGTTTATTAGGCTGATAATGCAGTATTTTCAGTGATCCTTCACAAACAATAGTAGGGTCTCCACCCCTGAATCTAAAAGGCACTGGGCTTTGCAATTCACAGTTCAAGACTACTTATCTGGATTAGGAAAGCAATTACTTGCCAATTAAGACACATAATTATGCTAAAGAAAACAATGTAACACAGCAAAAAGAAGGCTAACTTACTCTTTTTAATAATAACAAGCACTGGAGGGGGTTTTTTTTGTGTAAGCAGGGAAAGAATGATAAGAAACACAGTCATACCAAGCTTAAACTACAATATATTACCCACAGAACCTACTTTGACAGAAGACTAGACTGCAAAATAAAGCAATTAAGCATTTGGTCAATGTTAATTGAATTCCCTTGTCCTCATATAATAACATTCTCATTTTCAGGGAGCTCCTATATTTTTTAGCAATCAGACAGATGAATGTTTAGTGATCTACTACCTTATATATTTTTTCTCCTCTCTGTTCCCCTGAGTATTTGGGACTCAGGCCTCCTGCATTGTTCTGAAACCTTTGTTATTTACTTCCATTTTTTCTATTTTCTGAGAAGCTCGTCACTGGCATTCTCTATAGTTTCAAAAATTTATCTTCACAATAAGAAGTAAGATGGAGGAAACGTTTTTCCCACTTTACAGGTGAGACTTTAAGTGGGCAGAATATGGGCAAAAAGGGACATAATATCTTGTCAGTATTTGAAATTGGAGCATGCAGTCTTTTTGTTGCCTGCAGCACCATAGTTTGTTGTGTAAGAGAAAGCCTGGTGCTTCCCGTATCAGTGCCTCACCTCCGAACAGTAGAAGAATGTGGAGAATATGGAAACCAAAGGGTCATATGATTTTTTGGCAGTGAAATACCACTTATTGCATTTCAGATCATCTGTTCAGTCAAAAAAGAAAAGTATTTTACAAAACATCTACTATTATGTGAATTATCAACCACAACATGACTTACAAATGATTGCTAAAATGCAGTCTTGGTCATGCAAATGCCATCTTTCATACAAGGACAGAAACAGAAGTACTTCTTTGAGGTCCCTTCAAGGTTGCAGAAAGATCAGGACTTTTCCTCTTGGATCACTGGTCTCCTGGTTCAGTCACAGCAGTTAGCAGAGCAATCACTGCAGGGCTCCAGAAGATAAATTGGTGGCTACTGTCATGGAACAGTACTTCTGGCTCCTCTTGCTGGGGTCTAATGCATCAAACATACCTGGACCTTCTCCTGAACCAAAGCCAATTGGCCTGGAGTTGCCAAGTCCATAGTATTTAACTAACTCTCTTTCCCTTCAAAAGAGGGTGGTTGAATCCAAACTGTCCCACAGAAATACTACCTGGCCTGTGCTGTCTCACAAGTGATGCCAAAGAGCTGCCTGGAAGACTGCAAGTTAGTCTTGGCCAAACGCACACCAGGGACTGCTCTGACAAGTCTACAGAGTGTTCCTTTGCCAGGAAACCTCTGATGCTCCTCAGCTCCCATGAACAGAAACAGCCTTAATGTTAGACAGCTTCAATAACTCCTACAGGCAACGCCATGGCCCATTTCTGGCCACAAATGTACTTTAAAATGCCTTCAGGTAATTGTTTCACCATTGTTTCTAAGCCAACTCAAGGGTTCCAAATTTATATTCTCACCTGCTCACCTAGAATTTTTTTTCAAAAGACAGACTCTCGTCCCTCAGCAGGGAGGGCCAAGCCATCAGTTGCCCATGGAAAATCTCACATGTCTCTTAAAGGCTTCAAGACTTTCCAACACATTTGAGCACTGCTAATATCAGCTTATTTCTGTTCTGAATCTTCTTACTTTTTTACGTTTACTCAGTTAATTATTTCCATAAAGCTTTGGTGAAGTATTTAAAAGGAAGCTTACAAAACAAAACTGTGTCAGATGCAGCACTGTCATGTAAATGCCTGGTTAGATTAATGCAGTTGACATTTGTTTAAGACCTGGTAACATACACATCTATCACTCGTCCAGGCATTTTACACACAGATTCAGGATTGCCGAAAACATCTATTCAGAAAAATACATATTTATCTCCTTGCAACTGGGTTTATTTCTATAAACCTCTTTAAGACAAGTTTTCCCTGATACGGACCCAGCCCAACCACTGCTTCCCTTCTCATCGCCTTTCCACACAAAATTTCCTTACTTTTTAGACATGGGACATATTCAGATCAGTATAATATAATACAAAATAAAGCACATGTTCACTTTGCATCCCCTGGGGAGAATTTCAAACTGTATGGCCCTCCAAACTGTGCCCCCTCTTGTACAGCTGCAGAGAGAAGAGGTTTGGGTGTGGAGTTCTTTTGTTTGTTTTTATTCTTGGCTGATAAAAGATTTCAGTGGCACAGCAAATCAAACATATGAAATCTGTTTGTTTCAGCCCCAGAGACTGGTTGGAATCAGAAAGTAATCAGAGACAGGAATTAAGGGAATGATTTTGTGTCCCAGATCTGGGGAATGCCACAGGATTGCTGGGCAGTATTTAGACAAGAGGCTGCTGGAAAGAAGCTTCTAGAAAAGAGAAAACAAAACATAACACAAAATCAAACCAAAACAGAAAAAAACCCCTCCCATTTGCTATTTTGGTACATAAGAGATATTTTGGGATTAGCTCATGATGCAGAGAGGTGGCTACATTGTAGAAAAGAAATAATGTGAATTGTAAAAACAATTAGGCTTCTTATGTAACAGAGATAAAAGAAGGGACAGGAATTAAAGAAGAAAAGAGAATGAATCAAATGTATTTTCTAAAAGAGCATATTTTACTACAGAAATGATTTTGAATCCGATGCACAGCTGCAGCATGCTCAGTGCTGCTCTGCCCACCCAAAACCCTCTGCCCACCCCACAGCTGAGGCTGAGAGAGGGAGGAGAGATATCCCTTTTCCAGCTCCTGAATGGTGAAAAAACATGGAATTAATCTTTTACACCTCTTTCTTAAAGTATTAGAAACTAAAATCATCTCGTAGACTAAATTTTTAATGTTACATATTTGGTTCATTAATAGCATGCATATGTCAGAAATGAAGCACTCTTTATCTGATCGGGTTGTCTTCCATGTTCTGTGCAAACGTTGTTGACAACACAGAGAAGTTTTGTGGTGTCTGACAACAATAAGCCCAAAGTTACAGGTACAAAACCAGTATTCTCAATTTACCATCTCGGTACATGTTAAAACATTAACATGCCAACCACAGTACCTTAACAGAATATCTATAAATCACATGAATTTTTAAGAATTTGGTTGCTCTGGTTGCTTCTGTTTCAGATTACAACTTCTGCATCAATCAAACATGGTTGTTACTCAAGTTGACTTAAAAGCTCACCTTCAATTCTGGATTAATTCTTTTCTGTGTCATCTTTTCCTTCTACCTCTACATCATTTGCTACTCTCACAATATTTTGACTTTTTTCCTAATCAATATGATTTCCTGTTCTTCTTTTAAATCATTCTCGCTCACCTTATTGTGTTATTCTCCTATACTGGTGTTCTTTGAAAAACCAACAAAAAACCTGTAAGAAAACCCTTTCTCCAAATCTTACTTTCTTAAAACACCCTGTAAATTGTAATTTAATCAAACACTAATATATGATTCTTGTTTTAAAGACCTGAAAACTCACTTGAGAGCTGTCAGTAAAATACAGTTTCCTTAAAAAAAAAATAATTCTTAATCCTTTTTCCTTATGAAATCCAGTAGACCTAAATAAAGATCCATTACTTGCAAACTTATTTCTTTAGTAATTCTATTAGATCAGCCCTGACAAAAATGAATTTGTAATGAAGAATATAAATCATTTTGGTACATGAAAAAGTCAGGTCATTTGGAAGGCGCTACATCTCTAGTATTTTTGGTTTAGAGCTGCTTTACAGGATGTTTTGTGACAGATAACTTTTGATGGAGGGTTCAGAGCCCCCTCTCTCTCCTTGGTTATGTATTTCTCTTCTCCTGATACACTTTCACATCAGTCTATGTGAGAAATAGTGCACAAGAGAATGGGAATACTCAGGTATCAGTTTACCACTACCAAGCTCAGTATGATCACAAAACAGGTCATGTCATGGCTGCAGAAGTTTTATTTTTTTTCAACTGAGACAGAAAGGTATTCTTGCTAGTAAGCAGCATCATTTCAATTTGTCCCCTTCTTTGCAGTGTGGGATTACTTAAAGGAAGCAAAATGCTGCAGTTCTGTTCACAAAAACAAAAACAAAAAACAAACAAACAAAAAATCCCCCCAAAAACCAACTTTGGGTTTATTGATCCATCGAGGGGAATTCCCATAGAGAACAGAGAAATTAACTTTTTCTTACATTTGTTATTTTTACAATTTACTCCTTATCTTGCTGTGAGAGGAAATTCAAGCGCCGTTGCACTTCAAGTAACCGTTTTGAACCACAGTTTACTGCTTTGCGCACCCCATCCAGCCCTCCGGCAAAGGCCACGCAGACGGAGAGCAAAGGGAGGGTTTGGCTGCCGCTCCTCATCCTTCTCATTTAGCAAAGCGCCTCCGACGAGCGCCGGTAACACAAGGCAGGCGCTTGTCCTGACACCGCTCTGCCTACGAGAGGCGTCTCCTGCCCACCCGACCCATCCCGCCTCTCAGTGATTGTTTCTTCCTAAGGAGATTTAGGCAGTTTGCGTCAATCAAGGATTTAACACAAGACATAAATGCCATCCCCTCTTAACATAAACAAACAGCTGCCAGCACCTTTCCTGATGAGCCAAGGGTGCATGGGCACCTGGCAAAAATTATAAGTTAGTCATTTCTGTGTACTCTCCTCTTCTACTACCTAATCTTATCATTTAATCATAGGACTGATTTTAAAGGTTTCCATTTCTCTGCAGTAGCAAAAACAAACTACTTAAAAAAGGCAAGTATAAATGAAAGGTAAATTTTTATGAAAAACAATATTAAAAGCCCTGAATTATTTCATACATAGTATGAAAACCATTAACAGAATAAATATATGCAATCGTTAAACATTTTTCCAATGCCAACTATCAAAAGGAAAGAGATAGAACTCAAATAATGAGTTATTGTATTAGGCTTGATCCTTGGTCCATGAAGTAGAGTATATCTGTAGCAAAACTACAGGAGAAATTAGCATTCACAAGTTACAAGGTTTCAAGCCTAGTCAGACTTTTCCCCCCAGTAAACTGAATAATATTAAATAGTAGTCGATTAATATTATTAATAGTATTAATATAGTATTAGATATGATAATACTTAATTTCACAAATATAACTTGCATCATTATTAAGTATAACTATATTTAATATATATAATATTTAATTTTTTAAAATCTTTAGTTGCTTTAAAATTGCAAAATCAGCACAAAAACCTGCTTGATTTTAGAAGCAACAGCTTCTGCTTTTTAAACCCGTTCATGTTCAATGCATACTAACAAACTGAACAATTAATAACAGAATTATGAAGTCTTTAAAAAAATGGCCCAATTATTCGCACAATGAAATTATCAGGAAATTATCAAGAAATTAGCAGTTTGCCAGATGTCCAGTAGAAGGCAGACAAGAAAACACCCCTGCCTCCCAAATGATGTCACTTAATGGACAGATGCATTTCTCCTCCTCCTCACCACCAGCACCCGTCTGCATTTTTTATCCCAGGTAAAAATGAAGTGGCCTAAATACAGCTCACATATTGTCTTATTTCCTCATAAAAATAATTTAAATAAAAATACCTCTTCTCTTCCCTGGATTCTCCTTTTAATAAGGTGTTTGGTAGCTCCCACTGAACACCATTAAATCAGTAACAATCACCCTTTTAGCTACAGTTCCAAAAGTTCCCTTCACTATGTTAGAAGCTTATTGCAATTATAGCACCTCTTAGCACTTGAACTTTTGATCTGACTTTCTTAAAAATAGCAAAGTCTCCCAGTTGAAAAGAACATTGTTGAAAATAACGGTATTAATGCTATTTAATCAGCTCAATTTTCTTCTAGTCTCCTGAAGCAGAAGACAGCGGGCTGCATATTGTATTCTACACTCAGACTGACTCGAAATTTAAAGTTATGTCTTTTAATATTTCATTCTGACACTGTTAAATAGCAAATTGGGAATCATGCAAAGCATCATGCTAACATTTTCAGATAAAGTTTGTCCATCCTAACTTCCCATGTTCTTCTGCTGACAGGTTTTGGGAGTAGAATCCAAAAGTTTCCATCCTCAATTTCTTTCTTTCTTTTTATGCTGCTGCAGAAGCTGGGATGGTTGTAGGACCAGAAGAACTGCCTCGCAGGCTCAGTATCTACTCTTCACTCTGTAGCTTCCTTAGGATCCTTCTTGCCTTTCTGGAAACCTCTGTAAACAGCATTCAATTGTGTTCTAAGGATGTTTTGGAAACCTTCAAAGCTCTAGGTCCTGCTCACAGGGTAATATTGCAGAGTTTCTAAGAAAAAATTAAAATCAGATATATTTCTATTGAAAACAGGGTCCTAAACATATCCAAAATTTCAGAAAACAAAACAAATGCTGTGACTTTGTAGAACAATTTTGTCAATACATCATCTAATTGTCTTCTTTTTTTTTTTTTTAAGTAAAAGGGATATAAGCCCATTCCTACCTGAAATAAATAGTGTCATGAATATTCCACAGAGATTTAAAAAATAAAATGGCACTCACTGGGACAGTTTGTGTCTCACTTATGCTCACACAATCCTAATTAACACCAGCAGAATTTGGCCCGCTACAAAAGCCCCATATAATCCCCCCACTGTAGTCTGCCACACCAGAAGGTTATTCCTTGAAACACTCCCCAGTAAGCCGGATAATTCTAGAAATGACATTTCAATGCCACTGAATCAGTTTGCCTAGTGCTACGATTTAATTTCCAAGCCTTTTCCATCTGACTTGTATTACAACATAGAAATGGTGACAATAAAATCTTTTTTGAGAAAAAAGTCAAAACCAACTACGATTATTGTTGTCTGCAGATTGGGACATTCATTTGGAAATTATAGAGTCTTTGCAAGGGTAGCATCATCCCACATTTATTTTATTTATACAAGGTACATCACAAATTACAAAATACAAGCAAGATCATTTAGAAAGAGAGTTTCAGAGAACCAGAGAACCATCTAATGAATAAGATAAAAATAACAATCCCATTTGTTTAGTGTCTTAGGACTGCATTTAAAATGAGACACTGGAGCAGCAAGAGCAGAGCAGCAGGAACAGAGCAGCTGTTTTTACAATATTTAGCTCCTGGCTCCCAGAAAAAGGGCCTGTGAGAGGAGGGGAACACAGGGAGAAGTGATGGACTGAGCATCCCAGAGGCTTCTGGAGCAGAGCCGGGAAGAGTTTAAATTCGGTCATGTCATTGTCCCAAGGTTGACAGCTCAAGAGGCCATTTTGTACCTCCTCGCCTGAGCTGCACTTACAGCTCACTGCCTATAACCCTGGATTTAGGAGTGAGGGTTTAGCATAGGAAACTATGATATAAATAAAACCAGATCCTGCAAACAAATTGGTCATCTCTACTAAATGGAAACCATTTTTATAAACATTTCCAAGTTCAGCTCCCTGCTCTGCTGACACTATAGTCTATTCAGAATAAAAGGCAATCTGCACTGGTGCCGTCTCTGGGCAGGAGTACTCTGCTTTCCCATTCATGCCATGTAGGGATTAAACAGGGCTGGCCTCTACCCCAAGTCCAGGGTTTCCTGTTCTTTGGCAGCCTGGATTTGTCAGCTTCATGTCCAGCTGCCTACAGAAATGAGGAAGAGCTCACCTGGCTGCACTCGCTGTTTATGCACAGCTCTGCAAAATGGGCAGGTCACAGAAGGAATGAAAGAAGATACTGCTGCTCTGTCTGATGTCAAAGCCAGGAACTCCACATTATGCAGATAACTACACCTATACTTTTCAGGATGTTCCTGTCCTCATGACATAAGGTACATGAGTGACATATCTCTTCATTTTCACTGATGACTCTGCTCGGAGGATATGGGTACCATCTAAAGACCACAGACTTGTTTACAGCTTCAATTTCACTCAATTTCTTCACCTATTGTCTCTTGCCTTGTTTAAAACACTCAAATTTAATAAATATCCATGGTAAAACTAATTTTTAACTCTACAAGTCCTGAGACTGCTGATTTTTAATTTTTCTTTTTTTTCTCCTAGCAAAGCAGAAACATAAAAACCTTGAAAAAAAACACAGTGTAGCAGCATAAGGAAATTTGTATCTGCTCTGCTAGTGCTCTACACTCCATCACACTCCCTTGAAGACAATTTTAGTAAGAAAACTAAGACTATCAAGTCAACTAAATACATAAATACACAGTTTTCTTCAAGTCAGACAGATATCTGAACAAATAGGCATATGTGCAACAAAACAAATTCTGATGAGTAATTATTTCATACTCATCATCTCAGTAAATAAATCATTATCTCAGTAAATAAATTACATTCAATAGCAACAGAATTTTCTAAGTTCTGCTACAATAACACCAATACAGTTTTATAAACCAAAAGCCACAAAAGAACACTAAAGCTGTAACACTAAAATGTAACACAGAAACACTGAAAGACTTGGCATGCCACTCACCACATCATTTATCAGACCAACTGTCTGTAAAAGACATATGGATTTGGGGAGGGTTTCCTGTACCATCAACTGGACCTGAGAATGTTATATGATAAAACATTGCAGCCAGCTATAAATATCTCTGAAGCTCAACAAAATCTTTAGAAAGGGGTCTGGATAGTGAAAGTTGTTTGCAAAAGAATAAGAAAATCCTTCAGAGCAGAGAAGAAAGTGGGCTTCAAGAAGGTTATTTTGCTGGCTCTGGCAAGGCTACTTTTCAGAGGAACTCAGGATGATGTTTCATCCTTGGGATTTTAATACTGCTACTTTAATATTTTTTTCTTACATGTTTGATTCAAACTAATCTATTCAGATTTACTAAAGAAAATTTAAAAGACATATTCTTATTATAATCTCTCTAGAATTCATCATCAAACTGGGACAATAGAAAATATGGAAGCATAAAAACATGAAGTTCTGACAGCAGCATAAACTCACCGTATGGCAGGATTTTGTAAAAGGTAGAAGTGCAGATTTCGGACCTGATTCTGCACCTCCCAGCACAAACCAGTGAGAGGCCCCAGGGACTCCCTGCCACAGCCACAGCCAGCCTGGGCAGCCTTGACGCAAGCCAGGAAGCTTGTTTAGATTTCTCAAGAGTATAGGAAAATGCAACTAAAACATCTCTCTCTCTGAAAATTTAGGACCTGAAAAATATGACCTTAGACTTTTTCAAAAGAGTTTTCAGCTCAGTGCTCTGCAGCCCTTTGCCATATCAACATGGATATTACATTTCACCCTGCCTTTTTGCTGTGAAATATATTCGATGATTTCATCTTTTCTCATGTCAAACTACATGTAAAAGAGAAAATCAGAAGCTCAATACAAAATAGGTATTAAATGACATCCCAAACGACAATTTTTATAAGGGCTGAAATCTTCCTGGCACAATATAAAAAGACACTGTAGAATGTTTTAAGCTTAGCATAATCCTAATATTTATTATACAGCATTTTTAGATTGCATTATCCCAACCCTGAAAACAGCGTAACGCATGGTCAGTGCTAGAGAATTGAGCTGTACAATCTCCCACCATGACAGGTGTTCCCAGCTGGGTTTGGGCATGCTTACACACAGCTGGGCATTCCTATGCATACTCATGCATAAAGAGCAAGAAACAAGGGGAGTATCACAGCATTGCACTTGGACAAATTTCAAGCTGCCCTCCTTGACTACATTTGAGAGTTACTGCCACTTTAGGCCATTCTGACTGGATCCACATCCAGCTGTGCCGAACAGATAAGCCCCATGGCAAGGCACCATATGCTCATGAAGGATGGGAAGCACCAGATCCAGAAAAGGATGTGGCAAAAGTAGAGGCCAAACCTAACATTTCAACCCTGGAAGCTCTTTCCTGGAAGCTCCAAAATTTCTTAGGGGAAAGAAGTATCTTACTCTTCAGACAAACAAGACATCAGCTCCTAACGCTGAGATCACAGAGTGTCTCTGCACCGTTCCCCTGCCAGACTTCATCTGGCAGCTCCAGAGCATGCACAAGTAGGACCAAGTTACTACAACATAACATGGGAAAGAGTGAGACCCAAATACATAAAAAGTTTAGGAGAATAAAAATAATTACTTGTAGCTGTATGAAAAGTAGGGAAAATCCACTGATTTCAAGCACTTGATCTGGTGCAGGAAAGCAGTGTTGAAGGTCATGTTCCACCACTGCTAGTTAGTGCTGCTTGAATCATTTTTTTGTGGGAGCAAGGGCCAAATCAGTGTCTTGGAACATTGTGTAATGTCTTGTAAAATACTAGGAATACACCAATTTTTTTTTTCTATTTACTTTTACTGAAATGCAAATGCAAAATGAATCATTCAGGTTTAAAAAAAAAATTAATTTAAATATTGGTGTCCGATTCAGGACTCGATTTGAAGAAATGTCTGAATTCAGATTGTATGCTACAAATACAAGCCCCTTCAGAACCTTACAGGTATTTGGGCCTCGATAATGAACAGTGTCATGAATTCATTGATTTCCCTTTGCATCTCAGTAACAGTTAAACATGTCTCCCTTCTGCCAGACCATGGAATACTCAGTTCCCATTTCCGCACTATATACTCATTATCTCAGTTAATATTAATTGGTAATCAAACAGAAAAGCACCTGAACCAAAGAAACAAGACAGACTAATATTTTTCTTCCCACCAGGCAAGAACTGAGACACAGCACTAGGGCAATATGCTTACCATTTATGTTTATCCTTCTACATAATAAAAGACTTCCTCAACCAGAGTAAATAGACATTTTTGATCAGCACTTTTGTTTTTCAAATGGTAGGCTTTTATTACATGCAAAATTGCATTAAGCATGTATAATGACCTATTCAGTGGTTTGCATAAACATCTTCCATGGCGTGCACAGAAGCTGACAGCTGTGGTTTGCTTTAGCCATGCATAAAGAACAACAAAATTGGCCCAAAGACTTTTGCTTCACATTTTAAATGTGAAGCCTAACAGGGTAAAGAAAAAGGTTATCACTTCCAGAAACACTGGAAAAACATTTAGCCTAGACCTAGCAAGAAAACACTAGAAACAGGACAAAAAACATGATATGGAAAAATTATAAAATTCCTAAATCATAGGAGATTTGTACTCTATTGACCTCGATGCTGAATAGGGCATAAATTTAGTTATAAGGGCTAAATCAATAGATGTTTCTTTTAAATGGTAAATAATATTTTAACTGTTTTGAGAACTTAATATTTCAAATAGCCACCATTTTTATAGTTGGAGAAGATAAAAATATTTCAAGTCTTCAACTTCTTAAAATAAAATTAAAATATTTTCAAAATACTTTAAGGACTTTACAGGAATTTAAAGTATTTTAAAATACTTTGGTTAATCTATTCTATGGTTAAACTTTAAGATATTTTATTCGTCTACAAGGAGTAGTCACTGGCTGGAGTTTACTGAAGGTTTCTTATTTGCTTCTTTCTGTAACTATTTCTAGCTATTTAAAATGTGTGTAAAAGTAATTTTTGCTTTAGCCTAGGTGACTACACTTTGCCTACGGAAAGGCAGGTTCTCTGTCAAGGGGGGTGATTTTCTTCAGATTTAACTAACATTTAAAAGGCAGGAGGGTATGGAAGAAAATGACTTGCATGACCTTTGCCTTCTTGCACTATCAGGTCTAGACCATTTAAATACTTTAGCCAAAGTATCCTCTTTAAACAATACAGGCTTTATTTAGACAATAAGCTGATCAAGCCAGACAGGTTAATTATTTGCCTTCAGCAGGATATGTGCACCGGTCATGGCTGAAAATCAAAACCACTTTTGAAGTAAGTTCTACAAAACAATACTATAATGTGAATAAAGAAGTAAAAATTGAATCATAAAGTGAGAATTGTTGAGTAATAAGTCTTAAATATTTAGAAATAAAAGGAAATTAGTCAAGATTTTTTTTTAAATTCAAAATATAACAGAAATCTAATCAATTAATTATATTCCGCCCTATCCAATGGAAATAACTAAAAATTCTGCAAATTTATCAGTTTTAAAGGTTAACCACTCCCAATTCCTTTTTTTTTTTGCCTTAATTTTTATTTACATCTTTTACAAAATTACATGGCTTCTTTTTTCTTTTTTTTAATAAACTTGTGAAAGTATAAATCAGGACAGCTTTTAGATAGCAATCTCTTGAGTTTCTAATTAGTTGCTTAGAAGGAACCTAGCAGAAATTATGTTGCCCATCTATATGTTAAAAAAAGTTTTACAGCATTTGGGGTTAAGAACAATATGGTCTTGACAGTAGTTTGCTGTACCGGAAAGCATATAACATAACACAGGAAAAGAGCCTAGAGGCATTAGTGTAATCCATCGAGGTTAAAGTAGGAAAGCTAAAATTATTTAATACTTTTTAAGCCCATAGTACAGTAAATGGTCCGTTGCTAGGAAGCAACCCTGGCTAAAAATACAGCTCTTTTTAATATGCTGACTTATGCTTAAAGAGTGACGGAAATGGGTCTCACTGAAGGCATTTCTTACACTCCTCCTCTCATTCCACAGAATCCCCAATTCACATTCACAAATGTGTGGACCTGACACGCTTCTGAGCTTGGAGGTTGTTTGACTAGGAAAAGGCAAGCTGAAAAGATGGATGATCTTTACTAACATCTTGTAGGAGTGCCTACATCAGCAGAACTGTGGTAATAAGCAAAAACTCTTCAAAATGTTAAGGTTTAAATTTCTGATCCCCTACTCTGACCACGGGTTGGCCACCATGAAGGAAGACTTTCCCCCCAGAAACCTGAGAGCCCAGGAAGAGGCTGACTGCCTGGAGAGATCCCCTGGGGGGGAACGAAGGGATGCAATAGATGGTCCCAAAACCCTCCCTGTATGCTATGATAAATTCCTATAAATAACCAATATTTGCCCTGTTCTGTCTGTGAAAAAAAAAAAAATGCATTCAGCTGTCCTAATTTACAGCTGCAAACAGGTGAAGCAATTCTTAATCATGCAAATTAAAAACATCAGAAACAGAAAGAAGTATTTGGCAGTAACAGTGCTAAGGAGTTGCACCCATTTAGCCAGAGAACTCACCAGTTCTCCAGTAATATTGTACCACGAAGGTCAGTACCATTAAGGATCACAACACACCAAAAGACAACTTGCTAAGGATTAAAGTGCCATGGATAACTTGAAAAATGTGAACACAGACAAGATAGTCTGGGTGAAGCCACAGTTGTTACATTTTTGTGCAACAGAACCACAGTCACATTTCTCAGGTTAAACAATATATTAATGAAAAAATAAAACATATAAACTTAAGCACAGAACTGCAAAGGTATCATGAATTACTGGAAGCAACTCGAAGACCTTGAGCACAAAATATTACATTGGTCTGTTCTACAGTGTTTAGTGAATGCATTCTTTAAGTAAATGGTGACACAAACCTGGGTTTCTAGTACCTGCATAGTGCCCCTGAAAATGAATCTATGAGTAGAAATTGATGACGGCCTTAAAAGAGATAGTAAATAATGTATATTATTTTTTTAATTCTATATAAATTTCCTGTCAATAATTAACACTATTGCTGAATTATTTTGCAATTCAACTTTCTTTATTATGTTTTCACTCTGCAATCTTTTCTCCTTTCTAGGTGGTTTTCTGCTAGAAGGAAGATTGGTTGTTTTTGACTGCAAAAAGTACTTCATTTACTTTACTATTCTAACCCAAGAAGCTGCAGTTTAACAGGCAGGGTTAAAGAGGAAAGGTTGAGAACTATGGTTTTTTTTTTTCCACCTTAAACTAACTTATAATGGGAATTGGTCACTGTCTCAAAGAGTGTGGGATCAGATCCGGGTCCTGTTGTCTTACTGAGTCTTGAAAGTTAAGCTCTGACTCTAAACATCGGCTATTCTTCTTGGTTTCTTTTCTGGCCATGCTGCATGATGAAGAGGAGAGCTGGAACACCCTCTGATGGTTCTGCAAGGCCGCAGCTCATATATGGGTCTAATCCTTGCCTAAGAAATGGCCCACCATGGATGCTTACAGTTAGTTCAATCCAGTTACAGATAAAAATGCAAAGATTTCAACATTCCTGAACATCCGCTGCCCTCTGGATTAACTTTTTCAGTTACTCTCTCTTTTCAGATTATCCAAAAGCTTATTATTTTTTTGTTAAAATCCTTTTCTCCTGTCTTAAGTAGAGAACAGCCTGGCCACTCTCTTACATGAGATCCCAGTTTATCCCCATCCAACAAGTAGATGAATGTCTCTGTTATGCTCATAAACATTAATTTGGAGTCCTGCATTTATCAGTTAGCAAAAAAGTCTTTTGCATCAGTGAGGTATAAAACTCTCTTTCTTCTCGTTCTTTAACGCAATGACTACTTGGAATCTTCAGGAAGAATTTTTTTCTCTTTGGGTTTCATATTCTCTGTCAATTTGCACATTACGGCCACACAAGAAGTGAACATCTAATTAGGCTACTTTTTGTGTAGCTTAATACAAGTCATGGCCAATACCAGAAAAAAAAGAAAACATTCACTTTGGAAGCACAATGGTTTTGAATGGATTTCTTCAACCTCCTCCTTTTAGTCAGGCACACTCATAAAAGAAAAATCCTATCAGAATGCATGTGTTAAGTAGTTAGTTATAGACTTGAGGAATTACCTACCTATTTTTACAAGTTACACAGTCTGTCAAGTCTTGAAACTTCAACCTAAACTACAGTTTTAACAGTGCCATTAAGTCTCTTGTTAATGACAGATGCAACTGGGTCAGGGCAATTGCAAGCACAAATACAGAATGGGCAGAAAACGGATTGAGAGCGACCCTGACGAAAGGACTTGGTAGGTGGATGGGAAGTTCAGTATGAGCTGACAATGTGTGCTCACATCACAGAAAGCCAACCACATCCTGGGCTGCATTAAAAGAGGTGTAACCAGCAGGTTATGGGTTGTGATTCTCCCCCTCTACTGTGCCCTTGTGAGACCCCACAAGGAGTACTGCATCCAGCTCTGGGGCCCTGAACATAAGGACACGGACCTGTTGGAACAAGTCCAGAAAAGGCCACAAAGATGATCAGAGAGCTGGAGCACCTCTCCTATGAAGACAGACTGAGAGACTTGGGTCTGTTGAGCTTGCAGAAGAGAAGGCTCCAGGAAGACTTCGGAGCAGCCTTCCAGTATGTAAAGGGGGCCAACAAGAAAGCTGAAGAGGGACTTTTTACAAGAACATGTAGTGACGGGACAAGGGGGAATGATTTTAAAACTGAAAGAGTGGAGATTTAGAACAGATATTAGGGAGAAATTCTTCACTGGGAGGCTGATGAGGCACTGGAGCAGGTTTCCCAGAGAAGTTGTGGACGCTTCAGCCCTGGAAGCGTTCAAGGCCAAGTGGGATGGGCCTTTGAGCAATGCAGTCGACTGGAAAGTGTCCCTGCCCATGGGATTGGAACTAGATGGTCTTTAGGGTCCCTCCAAAGCCAGTCTAAGATTCCATGCTACAAGGTATAACATACTTCAGAGAAAGTTTGCCCTTTGTTTCTAAATATACTCCAATATTATTACCATTGCAAGTATTTACCTTTCTATTATTTACCTTAATCTACATGTCTTATGCCTGAAATAACTATAGAAAGTTAACTCCCCTCTTTCTCACACCACAGTGAGATTTGGCCTCAAATCTTCACTATTTCAAGTTTCTGTGCAGATTTAGAACTGTAGTACCATTCATTGTGCAACAATACAATGGTTAATACAACCATCCAACAGCTATAAAAATCACACTGCTAAACTCCATCAGTAGGACATTAGCACACTACAATATATCAACAATAAACCAGCTACTAGTACTTGAAGTAGAGCCTGAGTTCAAAGACCATCACACAACACTATAATTAATTAATCTGAAATGCCTGAGTCATTGCTAAAGAGCTTTTTCATTCCTTTTCCTTAAAAATGTCATATTTACAACAAAGTTTACACCGTCACTAGGAGAACATCTTTTCCCAGAGCCAATGTGTTCATTACTCGTGATGTAACTTGCAGCACGAAGAGTTCCTTTAAAACTGCACAGTACAAGAATACAGTAGTTTCCATTAGTGTGGGAACATACCTCATTTCTCATAGGATTCAAAGTATTTCCCTTAGCAACAATAAATATACAGAGAAAAAGATACAAGGGAGCAGTTAAAAGCATTGGCTGCAAGTGAAAAGAAGTCTTTAATTCTCGATCATGAGCTAGTCTAGCACTGTTCCAGTTATAAATATGCAGAAATCACTCCAATAGTTTAGAGCAATTGGGTTTTAGACTTTTTTATTGTTTTTTTTTTCTAAAGGAGGCAATGTGCACATTTTTAATATTTATTTTAGTTACAAATACATTTCAAAGAAGCACTTTGAAAAACAAACCAGACACTTTGTCCCTTGGAAGAAGTCACCTACAAAATATCTCAAAATAATCTCTTTCCAATTTACTAAGATCTTAAGGTAAATTTACAGGAAAGACTGCAATTCTAAAGCCATTTCTTCATGAGTGTTTGAATCACCCACAAAAGAGTTCAAATTAAAACTTGCATGTTTACTTGGATCTGATCACTTAGCATGTTGTTTCCCCAGTAGCAGTTCAGATTTAGAGAGGTACTAGTGCCTAATTTACCCATCAGCATATGAACCTTTCTCCTCCCTCTCCCACCAAACTGGTCACACATGTAACACAGTGTGCAAGTAACCCTATCAGTAAGGTGCTGTAAGGCCATATGCCTGGGCAACACTGTCAGACATATCAAAACTGGAACAAATTGGGAAAAAACTATTTACGGGAGGGCTTTTTATTTGGATGAGAATGAGGGTGGGAAAGGTGAAGAACTTGGGAGGAGAGAAGGGAAAATAAGGTTTGGCAGATCAATGCAGTGACTGATGGTGTTTGGGGGAGCTTATCAAGCAGCCCCAAACCTGGATCCTCCCACAAACAGATTAGAAATCATGGTGCTGGTTAAATAGCCATGCTGCTAGGCTATCAGCAGGGACTTAACTTCTGTCTGAAGCAAAACCACCTCACTCCAGTCATGCACAGTAGCTGAACATTCCACTCAGATTTCCCAGGCCCAGGCCTTGGGGGCTGTTCCTGGATCACTAGACTTGCTGAAATAAAAATAAACTTCTCATTTGTTTTGAAAAGGTGACACATCAGTTTTGCTCATTTAAATAGACTTCTGGTCCAACACTGTAGAGAGGTGATAGATTGATAATATGAGACTATCTGATAGAGAAAAACAGACCAATAACATAAGCCTTGCAGTGCAGCCCACAATCCTTGTCATCCCTAACAGGATGAAAAGACTGAAATGTCTGATCTGGTGACAGTGGAATGAGATTGTGTGACTGATGTTATTTTACTTATCAGAAATATAGAATAACCACACCTAGCTTTGCCCTTGCACTTACACAGCACACAGAGGTTACACTAGAACAGATTTACTGACTTCAAACAAGCATTTAGAGATAATTACTTAAACTTATAGGACTACATTAAGCATGTGACAAAGTTGATGACATTTGAAATTACACTTGAGAGTACAGTTTGTTCAAAAGAAAGTTGGAAAGTCACTTAGCAGATTTTGCTCTAATCTTTGTGTCATTTTGCCAGGAACTCAAGAGCACATCGCTGCTCTGCCCTGTCCCTTCTCCTGCTGCTTTCTTGGCCCTGGCACTGGGAACACTTTGAAATTTCTGGCGATCCAACACTTTTCTACTTACTCGTCATATCAAAGCTCGAGGAGAACTCAATTAAGTTTATGAGCTTTTTTAAGTGACCTTGCAAGGGCCCTGCAGTGCTGAAATAGCTGGCACACAGTTTGTTTAATTTCTGTTTACAATAGGAAAAATCTCCTAACACAAGTTTCCATGATATTGAGAAGTATTTTACAATTTTAAAAAAATAATAATTTGTCAAAACTCTTAAAATGAAAGCTACCTAAATGAAACTCAATATAGACTATAATATTACATTAATAATATATCCATATTACATTAAAACTTTTAAAAAGTTCAAAACAGATTTGAAACTAAATGTTTTGTTTATTTTCCATGAAAGAATACAATTTTTCCGTTGTCAAATTGCAGATCTGCTTTAGATGGCAATGTGTGATTGCGTTTCTCCTTCCTCTGCAAAAATCTACTCCTAAAAATATGTTATTTTAAGAGGAAATTAATGTCCATTCTATAGTTATATTTTGCCTCATTAGCTTAATTCTCTATCAGTTGTTAATGACTCCAAAGAACATCACGATGTATTAATGTCTTCCAAGCACAGTATTCCATGCACATATGCACACCAAGAACTTACAAATCTTTGTTTTGTCACTGTTCAGAAATCACTAATTAAAATCTCAATTTCTGTACAATAGAAAGTCTGATAAAATTAGAAGGAAGTGCACTTTTTTCTAAGTGATCAATCAAACAGAACCAAAAAATTAGTTGTCTGGTTTGTGAGAAATGAGGTACGGTATATGAGCAACTTCCGATTTTGCAAATCAAGGTTTTTGTGAGAAGAAAGTTCTTGAATTTGGGTGTTGTACTTTGGTGCTTCCGCTTCATACTCACCTGTCTGAATCACAGCAGACCATATTAACTATTGTTCTAATTTCTGACAACTAATAAAGGCATTCCAGTAACATCCCATTGTCACCAACAGGCAAGAACAGCTCTAGGACTAGATTGAGATGACGATTTATAAAGAGTAAGCAGTTTCTCAGAATATGTCGTGTCTGATCCATGCCTTCTAATATGAAACAAATAAAGAAGTAAATATCAACAGCTGGGATAACATTACTTTGTTTTCCCCGTTCCCCTTGTGCTTTTTGGATTTCGTTCTGGTTTTCCTGATGTCTTTAGATATTCCTGTATCTTTAGGAAGGAACTTTAACTTCAAGGACATCTGAATGGTCCTTGTTAGCCCAAGAAGGAGTAAGCCAGAACTTTTGGTACTTGGAGTTTAACAACAGGAAACCTCATTCAGAAGTGCAGCAATGAAAAAATCTGTAAAATAATATCTTGCATATTAATGCACTCAAAGGACCAAACACAGTAACACGCAATTTTTTTTAATAGCTTCCTCTCAGTCTTAAGGAGATTATGTTTTTTAAATGCATCTCTGTCAAATTGTTTACTAGTCTTATTTTAAGAAATAACATGCATATTTAAGAAATAACATGTTTAATATTATTTAACAAAAATATTATCCTTACTCACAATAAGAGTACCTAGTACACTAGACAGTGCTGAACATATTTCACAGAATTACAGAATAGGTCAGGTTGGAAGGGACCCAGTGGGTCATCTGGCCCAACCTCCCTGCTCAAGCAGGGTCATCCTAGAGCAAGTTGAATAGAATTACATCCAGATGGTTCTTGAATGTCTGCAGTGAGGGAGACTTCACAACCTCTCAGTAATCTGTTGCAGTGCTCAGTCACTGCACAGTAAAGAAGCTCTTCCTCACATTCCAGAGGAACTTCCTGTGCATCAGTTTCTGCCCACTGCCTCTTGTACTATTACCTGGCATCACTGAGAAGAGCTTGGATCCATCCTCTTGGCACCCTTCCTTCAGGTAATTATAGACACTGATGAGGTCCCCTCGTAATTCCTCGCCATTCCTCGTAAGAGAGATGCTCCAGAGCCCCAATCATCTTCATAGCACTCTGCTGGATCTGATCCAATAGCTCCATGTCTCTCTTGTACTGAGGAGCCTCGAAATGGACACACCACTCCAGACTGGGCCTTGCTAGGGCTGAGCAGAGGGGCAGGATCACCTCCCTCGACCTGCTGGCAGTGCTCTTCCTAGTGCAGCGCAGGATATCCTTGATGTCCCTGGCCACATGGGCACACTGCTGGCTCATGAACACCCATGTCCTTCTCCACAGAGCTACCTTCCAGCAGGTCAGCCCGCAGCCCATACTGGTTCATGGGGTTATTCTTCCCCAGGTACAGGACCCTGCATTTGTCTTGGTTGAATTTCATGGTCTTCCCTTTTGATTACTGTCTCCTATGGTGCATATGAATTCTTTATTCAACACAGAGTGGATATAGAGGGAAATCAGACAATAAAACCTCAAAATGACTGGAAGACTCAAGGGAAGTCACATCAAAAAATATAAATAACTGTTTGTCACAGCAGTTCTTCCAGTGGAAGAAAAAGCCATAAGATAGAAAAACCTGCAAGTAATACACATAGATGAGCCTGTAATAAAATAATTCGCACATGAAGAATATGGTACTGCTTTGGAATGCTGAAAACTAAAAAACTGAGGTGTGGTTTGCAAAGACACTCCTATTATTTTCTAAAAATTCTGTAAGCAAGATACTACAGAAAGTATGAGAGTGTCTGTTGAAGTTTATCAAATTAAATTTGCTTAATAAATTCTCACAGAGTTGATTAAAAATACTTTATATTCAAGAACCAGGTTCTATAACATGGCAGAAATTTCATGGAGTAGGATATTCCTGGAAGAGAAGCCAGACATATTGAAATGAGGAGAAAAGCATTTGGTCTGGAAATACGGCAAGAATTCAGTATGCTGTATCTGATAGAACTGAATCTATTATAGTACCCAAATACTTATTTACCCAAACCAACATGAATTGAAAGAAATTAGGAAGTAGAGATAGTGGAACATCAGATATAAGGCCATCCTTTGAGCTGCTGCAGAGTAGGACTCACCAACAGGCTCTAGGTGCAAGTCTGGACTTTTGAATTCTTGAAACCTAGAGCTTTTACACCTATATTTGCTTCTTTACTGCTTTTTCAGAGCAAATTAATGTCACTCTCACATTCTCTTTGAATTTCTTCTTTCATTTCCAAGATGTTTCACTTGTGACTGAAAACATTTAGAAATCATGTATAGTGGGAAAGAGAGGTATTTTCATTGACAATGTGTATCCACATGCATAACCTTTTTGCAGGGTATTTGTAGCTTTTTTTTTTCTGTTTGACATACCTCTGCATATCTTTCTTGAGATTTATCTAGTCTAGTAATCAACTGTTATATTCTGTGTTAACAAGTGATGATGCTGTTCTCATTATATAGAAGACATCTTACTACACAGCTTACTGACACCTTAGGAGGAAACAAATACACACTTTATAGTAACTAGGTAAGTATTTCCTGATGACCATTCAGAGAAACTATGTTAAAGGTGCTGCTTTTTTTTTATTGTGGTAATTTTTATCATAGTTCTTTCTACTACAATAAATAATAAAAATAAATGGTGTACTTGGCTTAGTTTTCTGCACAGTATTACATTCAAATTGGACCTAAATACTCAAAAACAATTAACAGTTTGAACATGAAATTCTGATCAGCTGTATCCAAAATTTTTAAAAAAATATGGACACATTTCTTGAACATTTCTCTTTTACAATATGCATAATTTTTGTTCCATATCACACATTACTTGAAGGACAACATAACTTAATGGTATAAAATAACAGCAGGACATTACCAAATCTATACACGAGCAGAATTCCAGTTGAAATTTAGCAACTGTGATGAGGACAAGTATTTTTAAAAGGGAGAAAGATGAATCCAAACCAAAAATATACAGCCTTAACATACAGCACTAGTGTGTTCAACGGAACAAAATATTTCCCTATCATCTGTAACATTAGGCAAATATGAATGAGTTAAAACTTCTCTATCTTCTTTAGTTTTTATAGAGTATTCATAGAGTTGCAGTATTTTCTCAGCCCTAAATGTCCACTATCCACTCTCTTGCCTACCTTTCTGTTTCCCTTGGCTACCATAGTTTTAGGAATAATTCTCCCATTAGTGCACTATTGTTTTGAGTTACATGTTTAAATTTGTCATGCATCATTGGAAAAATAATCCATTTACACTTTATTCACTCTAGGCCCATTTATGCCTCTAGAAATGCGAGATATATCTGGCAATTTGTCCTAAATTGCAACCCCAGACAGTTTTAATCTTTGCAATTTAAATATAGGAAAATTACTGTATACATTTGTATTGCAAGCATCTCCAATTTTTGCAGGGGCAAAAAATTTATGAAAGAAAAAATAAAATTACAATAGAAATAACTAAACCACTGGAATATACAGCTGGCATTCCTGTGTCCAGATTGTAATGTCAAAGGCCAATAAAAATACTGCTGAGAAAAATAGGTATAATTTCCTTTTATGCACAGATGCTTCTGTAATTTCACCTTCTATTTAACTCAGATGACATTACCTTCAAAGTCAGGTTTGTATTTTTTCCTACACTCTCCTCTCTCCCAGAATAAACATAAGGCCTCTAAAAATTTCAAGACAGTTCAAGGTAGCTCAAATCAGTTGTGACTGGGTCAACTGGTAACTTCTTGTTTTGTTATTAACTCTTGATAGTGAAAAAACCCTACCTCTAACTCTTACATCTTAAGAAGGGGAAAACATATTCCTCTTACCTTCCCCATTATATTTGTGTGGTTACAGAAGTCCACAGAGCTTAGAAGTAGCAGTTAGAAGTCTGTGGTAAATGCTTGTATATGCTATTGCATGGTATTCACAAAAAAGTATTCTGGGAATGTTAAGTCCTCATTACTGTATGAAGTCAGTTAACAACAACTTTCTACCTTTAACATAAATTGTCCTCCAAACTCTTTAAAATTGCTGCCTAGTAGTCGCAAACTCAGCACACTCTCCACAAAGATGCAGTGCTAAAATTAATGATAGATTCCAATTTGGAATGCCTCATTAATTTTTCAGACATGATTGCCTAATGTTAAAGATCAGGCAGTCTTGCCTGAGTCAAGCAGTGTTATCAATGGGGATGTATCACCCCCATCTATCCCAGACTCCCAGTGCCAGCAGACCAAGTGCAATTGCAGCCTTGCACATGGGCCAATACTTCCCAAAGAAGCTGCCATCCATGCAGCTCTGTTTGCTGGCACAGCCCAGCTGCTCTGAGGATGTGGCAGAATCCTGGTTCCCCTGGTTCAAGGGAAAACGTTCAGAAATGTCAAGGAAAGCAAGTCCTCTAGCTTACAGCAGACTACTCAAAGTTCTGCATGCCCTGATGACCTTTTTGCTAATCGGATTATGAATGTACCTCAAACCAAAATCAGCGGGAATTACACTGATAAATAAGTAAAAGAAAAAACAGAGGAAGGGATAATATGCAGCTAAGCTTTTTGCCTTTTCTTTCCTAGTGCTTTGAATCCCCTGAACTTTCTGTAGCACACCACAGGAGCACTGTGCAAGCCAAGAAAGACAATTCAGCAGCCACAGGAGTTTTCTCACAGGTTTGCCTCTGAGGGATGGAGATAACCCAGGCCTACCTCTATTAATAGAAAAAAACCTGTGCTGCCAGCAGAGAGAGACAAAGTTGACATCAGAACTTTGCAGAAGAAGCTTGGCCTATTACCCAAGAATGCTAAGACCTGTCTCCAATAGAAACTGAGGACTTGATAACAACCAGGAAAAAAGCAAATTACAATGTCATTTCAGTCCATGATTATTTGACAGAATGAGTATAATTTTTCATTAGCATACACTAAGCTCAGGCCAAGACAGAACTAAAACAGCAACCTATCAATTTACTGAAAAGAAACACCACTTCATAAGCAATGTAACACACAATATTTGTTTTATTTTTCTGTTTGTCACCAGTAATGGTACATTTCAGCCAAAAATACCTACAGCTGTTTCAGCTATGTTAATATTCAAATGGCAAGAGTCACGATTTTTCAAAGGACACGTGAGAACCTCAAGCAAGACAACTCATGCAAGGGAACCTTTTGTCCTCTTTGCTAGAAGCACATCAAATTTCATTCGTATTACCATAATCTTTCATGTTTCATGGTAAACATGAAATCATATTTAGGTAACTTTCCTATTATTTCCAGGCTTTTTGCACTCTCTGTCCTTCAAACTACTTGTTTAGTTTCCTATTTTCAAGTTGATCCCAAATGAAGACACAAAAATAGAGCTCTTAATGTAGCTACATCCTCTTCTTGGTATTTCTGCATTTGGGTAATCCTTTCTTTCTAATACTATCACATCTCCTTAGATTCAAAGCTCTACTTTGCCTTTTACTTTATCTCCCTTTTCTACCCTAGAATTTTATCTCCTCCTCTCCCTTTTTCTTTGACTACATAATCTTCCATTTTTTCAGTTTTCAAGAGTTTCAATATAACTGAACTATTCTATAAATGTTCCACCAATGACCCATCCTATCTTGAAATATTCTGAGCTAGAACAAGCATATTTCATTATTTGCATCCTCTTTTACTTCTTTCTTCACTCACTTTCTGTACTGTTGTAATACCATGTGGATCATCACGTAACTTCTTAAGTAATAAAGTGAGATAGAAATATCAATCCCTTTTATTAGCTGAGGGAATTCACCAGGAATTAAAATTTAGTTAATTACATTAAAGTCAGTATTTCTCCTCTGTAAATTCCATTCCTTTGAACTTGAGTGATAGTAGGTGTGCAACAAAGAGTGTTAATAATTAAGAAGACAGAGATAAAAGATACTTTGCAATCAAGAAGATTTTTCTCTTAAATACCAACACTGACAACTCAATTTAAATATTAATAAAAGCAGAAACATACTGTGTACGCACTCATAAGCATCCTACTTACAGTAATAGCAACGCAGCAAATTTCCCACCCACCCCAACCTCTGTTTCAGGGAAGAAGAGTTACTCTACCGAAGTGGCACGTAGATTTTGCTCTTTTTTTGCAGTGGGTGCCACAATCTATAACTACTTGCAGCAGAGCATGGCGGGAGGCTCTACAGCTTTCAGCTAAAGAGCTAGAATTTATTTTTGTGCATTTATGGCTCAATGACCTTTCTGCTCAGTAGGTTGCCTTGGCACAGAGTCAAGGTTTGTGGCCCTCCAGCAGGGCTCATAAGGTTCCAAAGACCAGAGGACGTTTGGATAGGTAAAAATTATTGTAGTTAGAATACTAAAATGATGTTACCCTTGAAAATTACATCAGGTACACAATTAGATGTCTTTTATAGAATACTGGAATTTATATACTTTTATAGAATACTGGTGTTTATTCCTTTAATATACTGGTATAACAGACAAGCCAAATAGTTTAAAGAAACTATAGGGGAGAAATCTTTCACTAACACACATAAAACAATATTTTGAAGATGCTATGGTACTTCAAATTTCAAAGTTCCTAGTTCAAAGTTCTCACCAGCATCTGATGCCTAGGTTGAAAACATGGTTTAAAGAAATATATCATGTCACATAGCTGCATTTATTGCAACCTACTGGTTTTTCCACAGTTGTAGGTCCTAACTACAGTTGTCACAGAGCTCAAAGGTAGCTTTGTTACATAAAGAAACAAACAATCAAATTGTTTATGTTAGACAATGAAAATTAAATTCATGTCAATAGGAGTCAATTTGACAAAATTATTCCATTAGGGATAATTAGATGAATGCATTTTGCAAATCAAATATAAAAAACCCCAAGGCACTAGATGACAAATAGATTTTACAGTCTTCTTGTCTAGGTCAGCTTCAGTTCTTCCCAGTAACTTTCAAAAACATTCACATGTGGTAGCACCAACAGCCATTAGAGAGAGAAGTGAAAATATTCTCCACATAAGTTAAAACTCCCCACAGCTCCTAGGAGGCCATTTACTGCCTTTAAAAAGCCAGACACCACACATAGCAGCAATCAAAGCTTTCCTTGTGATCATATCCACAAAACCATGGCCGCAAGTCACAGAGCCCATATCGAAGGCATGCAGATCTATCAAATGGCATCTGAAGAGCTTCTGGGGATGAAACAACACACTAAGAAGTTGTTGACTCCTCAGTGCTTGAAAGATATGAGATATTAATTTTTCAGCCTTGCTATTTCTGAGGTGAGGGTCCTTGTAGTAGTCAGCATTGTCAGACACGTTGGTGCAAAATGTTGGCAAAGGTCCCAGAAGCTGCCTAGTTTTCAAACATTGTAGCAGGTTTGGATTTTCTTTTTCACAAGGGCAGGCACTCAGGTAGGCACTTCAAGTCCCTGAAGAGAAACTACGAATTATGCAGGTAGCAGTTTTTTGATAAAAAGATACACCAGCACAGTGTGGTTTCTGTCCTTAAGAACATTGTATGCTAAACATACAAAGATGGAATGTCAACTTCAATCACAGAATAGCAAAAATTTAGCAAAGACCCTGATTCAGCAAAGTGGTTGGCCACAAGCTCAATACTGTGCAGGTGAAAAATTAGGCAAAATTTCACCAGATGTCAAAGTGTCTTGCTAGATTACAGCCAAAATTTTTTTCATGCACTCATCCTTGTGATTCAGCCTTGGACCCTCATATTTTCACTGCATATGCACAAAGATCAAGATCAAATCCCCAGACAGGTAAAACTTTCAGAGTCAAAATCCAGATTTTCAGGGAGTTGAAGATAATCCCACCTGCTGGGATTTAAACCAAGTGATACTTTGAGCAGATATCTGATTCTGTAAGGTGCCCTTATACTTCACTGCAGGATACGTCAGATTTTCAAAACATTAGAGCACTAAAAAAAAATCACTATTCTCATTACTTGTTTTAAACATTCTTGATGCAATAGGTATTCTTTTTCTTTTTTTTTTTTCATTTAAAATACTTATCACAAAATTATACTTACTAGAGAAGTGATACCTTCTATCACTTAGTAGTGAGTGACTTTTAGATTGTATTGCCAAAGATGGATGGAATGATTTAACACACACATCCCACAATAAAACTGAAGAGCAAGAGATAAATGTAAGAATTAGATGAAACTATCTTCATCTTTTTATAACTATGAATTTCTTACTTTTGCTCAAGCAGCTATTCAGTCACAATTATAAATTACTAATAGAACACACTTAGTTCAAAACAAAGTCAGAAATCCTTACAGATAACTTTTGCAGGTTTGTTTGTGGGTTTTATTTAACATGAAAATGGTATATGAAGTAGAAGTAATACCAAAAGCTACAGTGGTTTGGATGCTGCATCTATTTCTTTATATAGCACATAGTTGCAATCATGTAAGTTGTCATATTTGCACAGGAATTTTCAAATCAGTTTATACTTTATACATTTCATGTGTGCAACTATGGGTTTAGTGAAACAATTAAAGGTCATTAATGTCTACAACATAGAGCTATGCTATGATAGATAAAATCTGTATCAATCACACAATTGAAACAATTACCAAAATTTACCATTTCCATGACAGCATATATCTAATTCCTTTTTTATGCAAATTGGTAGTGAAAGCATGGAGTGGGAGAGAGGACTTATTTATTTTATTCTTGGTAATTATTCCATGCTGCAAACCCATGGGTAATAAGTACCTCAGCATTCTCCAACAGAAACAGAAACACATATTTCAATACTTAAATATACCTTATATTTAAATACCCAAACCTGGAGACCATCATAGCTGCAAACATACGAGATTTCTACTTCCAGGAAGACACACTTTGTATGTGAGCAGTTTATTCCTCAGAACATAATTTGGGGGATACAAACACCTCTCAACCGTGCTTACATAAAACCACAACCTGCTTCATGAACATACTTAAATTTCTAATTAATCTGAAATTTAATGCATTTTCATAGCTATTAATCACTAAGCAGGGAAGGGAAGGTATCTGTATCCTCACAACTGGCAGCAACATCCTTTACTTCGAAACAACCCCAGCACTGTAGAAAAGGCAATGCAGTCATGGTGAACAGAGTTGGGGCAGTATTTGGGACTCAGAGGTCACTGAAGAAGCCCTAAAGCTATCTACTGAGCAGTTGTCAGCATTTCCAGGACTCTACATGGAACTGGGATTTAATGATATTCTGCTTATTTGCTAGAGCAGGCTGTGCACTGGTAGCGTTGTATAATCATACATGATGGGGGTTAGGAAAGGGCACTGTTACTTAGGAATTATATTTTGTGGCTTACTTTATTCCCCAATAAAAATCCTAGTTTCTGGCACAGAAATAACACATAAGAACAAAATAAAAATGTATTTTCTTAGTAAAAAAAAGAGGAAAGTCAACAGAAAAGACACTAAAACGGACTCCCTCATCCCACTGTGTATTAGAACAACATACTGAAACAATTCCTGGACTTTTTAAATAATGCTTAAAGATGTGAATCATACCACACAGAAGAACACCTACAGTATCAAATTACTGAAATAAAAGAAAATAGAAATTAAACTATAATTGGTCATTGAACCCCTCAAGATCTTTAAACCATAAAACCTTGACCGTGCACCCTGAAAGCCACAGCAATTTTGCGATGGATTTAAAAGTACACAGCACAAATCCTTTACCAGCATAGATGAAAAGTATATATAAAAAACAAGTAAGCTGAGAGTCTCTAATTGTAAAATTTTCTAATACAGTTCCTCCAAATTCTAGTATTCAAAATACTGTATGCTTTTTTCTTAATTCTTAGGAATACTTTAAATAATTATGATATTTAATGATTTATAATCTTTTCATCTACCTTATACCTCAGTCTGTATAAGTTTATATTTCTACATACATAGAGAGAAGCATATTCATATATATATATGAAAAATGTATATTTATAGAAACTTTGTTCATTCTTTTGTACTTACCCAGGACACATTTTTAGCCTTGGGTGTTTTTAGCATGGCAACATGCAAGGCTGAAAAGACCAACAACAGCCCCACCAGCATGGAAAGTCAGATGGAGGGGTAGTCCAGGTGCCTTGGTTACACCAGGGTGTATCTCCCTTAGCCTGGCTGACACAGGCACTCTGAGCATGTGGTCAGGTAACAATAAAAAAAGTCATTTTTCTTCCCGATGTACAATCCAGTCAAACCAAGACACATCTGTCTTCAGCAGCAGCTGGTTGTACTTCTGTATATCCATGAAATCCAAAGTTGGCTCTTCTCTTGGAAAAGTTAAAACCAAAAGTCAAAAAGACTTATTCTCACAGACACTTTATCCTTTCAGTGAGAAAATGCAGAGTTCAGTTATCCTCCAAGCTTCCACCCAAGCTCTGAGGTTGTAGGAGAATGAAGCCCAACACTGGAAGCCACTTGCCTTCAGAGGATGTCAGAGATACACAGCTGCTGGATGGATGCACTGTTTAACTGCTGCTATACCTGAATATTTCACGACCCCAGGATCTTTTGAGTAATTAAGAGAATTAGGATCTCAGTGTCAATAAATAATACATGCCAACAGATCATGCAGGTACCTGTGGCACTGCCAGTGCCCGTGGTGTGGTGGCTGCAGCTCTAGCCCTGCGGAGGGCACCTGTTCTCCCGGCACCTGCCGCCACGCTGGGCTCACTCGCCGGCACAGACACGCGTCCCAGAAAGGGAAGCAAAGACAGAAAATCACTGTCCCTGCTCGTTTCTCTTTGTTCCTCTGCCCTTCTGTCCTTTTACTTTTACCTCCTGTCAATCTAGATTACCAGAGCAGATCCAGGCTAAATTTTGCAACTATCAGTAGTGATTAGAGTGAGTTGATTGAAATCGGATTATACAGGAAGACCTCTGCTCCCTCACTCAGCACACAGGCCAGTACCATTTGCAAAATACTTATGCTTCACTGCACAGTATGAGAGCATTTGGAGCAGTCCATTAGAAGAGAAACAGTGCAGTGAAAAAAGCCAGACTGCGCTGTCTTTAAAGAGAGAGAAAATGGATCCTGTTTTCAGTAGCTGTATGAATTTACAGGGGAATCTTTCAAACCATTTCCAGATGGAAGAGATTGTTAGGGTCTCATGGATTCACCAGAGAGCATGGTATATCCAAGAATGGTAGGATGTACCTAAAGTGCTCTGTGTATCTGGTTGCTACTGCTCAGGTATGGATCCAGTACAAGTGTACCTGCACGGCGTCTGAGCACCGAACTTGTGAGAAGGATCGTCCTTTCCTGGGATAACATCTGGAAATCCTACTGCTGGTATCTACACAACTCACAAACAGAATCTAATTCAAAAGTTCTTTTCCCACTATAAGGAAGTGACCTGCTTGAACCATATTCAAATATATATATGTTAGTTTATTTAAATATAAATACAAGTCAGCAGGTAAGAAGGTAGGACATATCATAAAACTACAGTGTTATCCTGAAATGGTGATATTTTATCTTGAAAAGAAGAAAACAAAAAAATAAAAAAATAAAATACAGAAGGAGATGGTGGAACAGAACAAGAGGGCAAGATGATAAAAAACAATTTAAAAATAGTACAAAATTAAATCCAGCTGACAGATATTGAGAATATGACACACAGATGCAGCTTGCATCACAACACCCCATTTTTCTAGGACTTCCTAAATAATAACTTAATATTATTATCTGCTGATGATACAGATCTAGATTATGTTTCAAGCATCATCTGTCACTTTACACTGATTATTTAATGTATTTGCATAAATGCAATGGGTTCAGGATTCCACAAATTCAACTTGTGGATGGTCCATAATTTTTTGGTGGGTATTAGAATAATATTAAGGTCTTTTCCCAGGTGGCAACATAAATGTTTTACTTTGTTAAAAAAACCCCAAAACTCTAGAAACTGCTTATCCTGACCAGGATAGACATAAAGTGTGCGTATTTTCCAGTGGAAATAAGCATCTGATTTCAAAATAATTACAGTCTTCTTCAGATCCATGTTGAAAGTAATAGAAAAAGTCTGGTACACTTTGCTTTGCATATACTAGAATAAAGGTTTATATGCACACAGTTTTTAATTAGATACCTCTTTTCTTCATAAGTCCACTTAGTCTCATAGAGCTAAAGAAGTCTCATAGAGCTAAAGAACTATCTGTAGCTTCAAATATTTAGGGCTCAAATAAAACAATGAATAATTGCCTCCAGTAAATGCACTGAGGTTCCAATTCTAGCAGATGGTAAGGAGGAATACAAAGGTATATGACTGGATAGACATCCAGCAATGTAGCAACTCTATGCAGTGAAACACAAGTACAAGAAAGATTCTCAATGAGTTGTCAGGCATTTATTAGAAACAGTTCTGTTTCAAATATGCCATGTCTAGACATATTAAAGAAAATATTTCACGGAGAAATGAATTACTTTATTCCATTCAGAAAGTTAAAGAATATAAGTATAAAGTCTGTTACATTACTACCTAACACAAAGGTATCCTGCAGTACTGTCACTGGTGTAGAACAGACTGCATCAGATCTGTCCTTATATATTGTGATAATAAACATGAACTTGGTCCCATACGTACCAGCTGGAAAACAGCTGGCATTTGAGCTTTCTCCTTCTTAATATTAACTCAGTTCACAGAATTTTAGAGTAGCAGCTGCTAATGGCTTGCCAGGCATGTGCTCGAATAAAATGAACTAAATATATTCCCTCACACAGAAGGATTTTGTAATACTGGATTTTACTTAAAGCAGTTAAATTAGTACCAATGGCATACATTAAGCAATTCTTACTGCAAAACTATCATGAAATAAAAGACAATAAGGGTTAAAAATTTAGATGCTAACAAGACTAGAAAGTCTATAAATTAGCTGTTATATGCAGGACCTATGGTGTAATCTTTAATCCCAGAGGACGCAAATCTCACTGTAGAAAACAGACGGTCCTCTTAAGAGGAACAATGCTGAACAATAAAAATAAAATGACAAACATATTCTGCATGTGTTCATCATGCATCCTCTCCTTTCTCATGATGCATTTCTTGTATAATCACTGCAATATCCAATAGTTTTTCTGTCTGTAATGAACATGTTTTCAGAAGATGTTTGTGAGGGGAGATGCTACTGTTATTCTCATTTGATAGCTGGAATATAAATTCCAGATGAGCCCATTAGTTAATGAGGAATCTAGTCTGAGAGGATTCTGGTCTGATCCTTTCAAGAATTTACATTCTGTAATGTTTTCTGTATCTAGAGCACATTTGTGGACTTTTGCTGTTTTGCATACTCAGCAGTTCTGCAAACAAATCTTCAGCACTTCAATTTTGAGATCATAGAGCTGTTTTAAGCTGGGTTTTCCCAAATGTTGGTACACAAGATACTTAGACTATTAGCCAAATCTCAATTTAACCAAAATGTTCAGCCTCACCAAAAGCCCAACAAGTACCAAATCCATTTCCATTCTATTCATAAAACTATCCTCTCTCTTCCTGCCCTACATTGACTTAGTGAGCTCCGCCTTCAGCAACAAAGTGATGTCTCACATCAAGACAATTGTTGGGTTTTTTTGTTTCTGAGTATCAGTCATCCTGTAATGAATACAGCTATGGTCTTAGGAAGAAAAGAATGTGGTACTTGGTCTTTAAATAGCACATTGCAGCATATACACAAAATTCTAGGGTGTTTCAGCTTTCAAATAACTGAATTCCTAATCTCAATATTTTCTTCAGAGGTTTTGCTTTTTTAATAGGTTTTAATAAAAGTTCCAGCACCATCATCACCAGAAAAAAAAATATATATGAATGTGTGCATTGATTCTGATTGTAACAATCTTCACAGTACTTCCTGCAACTGTCCTCAGTTCAGAGCTGTGACTGAAACAGATGTATGTTACCCAAGACATTTCATTTTGGCTCCCCAAAATTACCAGACACTTGAATTAATGTGTCTGCTTTCTCAATATAAAACAGGATAAGAATGTAACCTTGCAAAGAAATGCAGTAAATTTGCTAATTAAAGTTTGTGAAGCAATTAGATGAATATTATAGGACTGCACTGCTTAATGAAGATCATTAAAGAAAAGTCTTTGTATACATAACACAGGAATCCATGACATGGTCTGCCAAACTGTATTTGCTGTTCTTTATGCAGAATAATGGCCAGACCCTCAAAAAGGATCAGATAAATGGTCTTCTGCTTACTGATAGTGGAAAGATATTGCTGCTTAGACAGAGTGCCCTCCTCCTGCTGTCCCTGCCAGCTCTGAGTTTTGGTGGTCATCTCCTCCCTGCCACCAAATGACTTGTGACTGCACAGCCCAGTTGCCGGCCTCCCCTCCAACTCCTCTGACTCCCAGCCTCACTGTCCCTCCCATCAGTCTCAGCCACCAGTGCTGTCACCACCCAGCTTGGCCCGCCAAACAAAGAACAGCAGCAAACTGACTCCTTGCTCTAGACAGATCCCCACAGCTTACTCCAAATCATACTTGTAACTAATGTTTCTCAAAGGATCATCTCATTTCCTCTAATCTCATTCTAAAAAAACTTCTGGAATACAGGCCATGGTCGTAGAAAACCTCCAAGCTGCACAATTTCGAAGTCAATGTGTATGGGATGAATGAAGGAGTCAGGTAGCAAGGCAAGAAGCTGCTGCCACACTGGTACAGCCCAGCAGGCAGGGAAGAAAATGGGATGGATTTACAAGGAGCCAGAATACCCCTAACTGCAAAGGTCTGAAGCCAACCAAAATTCAGATAACTTGAAGTTTGATTTAAAAATAATTCTTCAGTATTTGTCATAGGTTATAATCATCATTCATATTTTCAAAGTGTATTATCTGAGATACTGCAGCTGACTCAGGGATTATGCTTCTCAGAACAGGAAGAAATTCTATGGCTACTAACAGCATGCAGTATCTGTTTCCTGTAGCTAGTTTCTAAAGCTGGTAGGACAAAAACTTCTTTCTATATCTGTCCTATTCAGCAGTACAAAGAAAAAATAGAAATGTTTCATAATAATGTAGAAAAGTGTAAAAAAAGTGGTTCACCAAAAAATGTGAAAAAAAAAATCTGATTTTTACAAGGGTTTGCATGATGCTTTAGAGGTAACTGAAAAGTTCACATTAGATATTTATAAGTAGAAAATTAATGATATGCTCATGGCAAAGGAAAGCTTAAAGAGTATGTAAATGTAATATTTCAGTGGTATTTCAGTTCATTGCAAATAAAGAATAATGGAATTACTAAAAATACTTAAAGAACTGAGGTTTAATACTTGGTGAGTATTAAATTGCATTCGAAATCACACAGAAAAATAATCAAAAGCATCAATCAATAATCAACGGCAAGCCAAATCAAATCTTTCTGTGAAAGATATACTACATGTTAAGAAAGGTATCAGTTCCTGAAGTAATATATTAATTCCAAGAATGTTTCCATGAAACAAAATTCCTCAAGCCTTGGGGAGTAATAAGAATTCTGGTGTCTTTTTCAAAATCTAGTAATTGTTTCTACACCTGAAAAAGTTTCTATTATTCTTATATAAGAAAATCAAAACTATGAAACCTACTACCCCAACGCATTTGTGTGCATCTCTCATCCAAATATATTTACATTAAATAAATGCTTTTTAATGCATTTATTTATTTGAAATTTTTAGTAATATCCTTTACTATGAGTTATTGACATGACTTGAATATTTTCTTTTTTATTCTTCTGTTTTTTTTTTTTTGCTTTTTCCACCGTTTCTTTCGGATTCCCCCCCCGGGGCCAAAAAAAAAAAAAAAAGGATCTGACACGTTTGCAATATTTTATATAACAAAACCACTGAAACATTGTATACACACAAACAAAGCCATGAAGAGTATAAGAGAGAAACAAAAATTTCTTTTAACTTTTTTTTTTACTTCTGACACTAATTAAATACACCATCTGATGATACTATTTTCCTGTGGCTATCTCTTGCATTGATTGAAAAATTTCACAGTCTGAAAAGCCAAACACCCTAGACTATGAAAAAACAGAGCTTTTTAGATGTTGTTATTAGAAAACATCGAGCATTTCAAGCCAAAATTGCTAAGAATAAGCAATGAAGTTTAGAGCAGTGATATTCAAAATTATTACTAGAACTGTGCAAGCCTTTCAGAGAGACAGTTTCATTTTAAACTCTCACAATGTTGTATTTTAATCAATGAAATCATCAATGAAAAGCAAGTACAAAGCAGAATCTGTTCTACTATGTCACATCATTCCTCAGGGACAAGCAGCATACTGCAAAGAATGGCTTTCTAAACAAAAATGCTCTGAAACATGCTATTAAAAGATTACAATATTTGCCATCTTGAAGACCGTGTATCCAGAAAGATACTGGCTCATACAGCCTTTTTTTTCTCCCCTTTCTCATGTCTATTTATATTTGCTATACACAAAGTGATATGATGGACCTGTATCTCTGCTTCTCGAGTTACAGCATCTACATGCAGGGAAGACAGCAAGAGTGGTGTGAGCAGCCAGCCCAGGACAGATCAAGGGAAAACACTTGGCTCTGGCTTATAGTACCTTTGTAGTTAGTCAACAAGACTAGGGTGAAAAGGCAGAACAGGGGACAAAGAAAAGGTAATTAAATAAAGTTCAGCTTGTCCAGGTAATATTTATGTATTATATACACAGATTATCCTCTTAGGTTGCCCAACACGATCCAATATAATCAAGAGTATTGTACTGGAAAAAGGCCATGAATTACATCATCTTTCATGTACCAAATTAAATGTTCCAGCACAGAACAAGCTCAGGAGCACATCTTGGGCACTGCTGGATAAAAGCGACCAGCATGTGACAGAATGATGTGCAGCAATTTATGCTGCCTGTTAACAGGAGTGTCCTATCAGTAGTGCTAGAGAGTGGCCTCCTGAGCTAAGAGAACAGCCAGTGGGACAGACCAGTCTGCAAACCTAGAAGGGTTCATGCAAATTAAAAATGAGAGAGAAAGAGATTCTCATAAAGCCCATAACCTAACACAAATATCTTTATCTCAACATGATTCACAACATGTAACACTGGGGCAGCAATATACCTTCAATTTAAGCTGATGAAGAGCCAGCATTGCTCCAGCCTCCTCCTCCTCCTCCTGCACAGGGACAGCCATTTCCCACCCTGGTGCTGCCAGGCTGTGGTGCTCTGCAGGCAGGAGGTAGGCAGGAGGCAGGCAGGAGGCAGTGGCTGCAGTAGCTGCAGTGGCAATGGCCTCTCCTGAGATCCCTGCTCTGTCCTCCTTCACAGCAAGGCACAACCATTGGCAAAGTTTCAAAACTTCATATTGACAAAATGTGTGAAGCCAGATATTCCCATTGATCTCCAAGACTTTAGAGTGTTTGGAGGCAGGTTTACCTTGTGCAGCAGCAGCTCATGTATCCCTCTTGGTGCTGGGCTGGTGCTGACATCCTGCCTCAACAAGTTGAAACCGAACCAGGACAAGCAATCTTGGTGGCTGAGAACGGTCCTGGCCATACCTTTTCCAGCTTCCTGGAGTTTGCATCTAGTTTTGGCAAGACACCATTGCAAGTCCATCAAATAGGCCTTAAATTTATCTCATTTGCTTGACTTGGGCAAGACCTTTCTGAGTTGTGAGTGACACATCTTATTTTCTCATCCCGGTTCTTACTGGGAAACGCAAGTCCTGAAAGAAGGAATTTCTTATAACCAATTTTTCCTGGGTCGTAACATTCACTGTTGCTGGTCAGCCCTGCAGCTTGGACAAACTGGTCTGTAGTGTTGCAATAGAGACACCACATTGTACCTACTCAGTATGGGAAGTACACTGAGGAATCTCTGAAGTTCAAATCGAGAAACTTAACCTGCTGAAATCATGGTAAGAGTTCTGTATTTATCTCAGTAATTTAGTCACTTAAATTAAGAGAATCATAGAATGGTTGGAGTTGTAAGGGAACTAAAAAATCCTCCAGTTCCAAGCCCCCTGCCATGGGCAGGGAAGCCATTCGCTAGATTAGGTTGCTCAGGGCCTCATCCAACCTGGCCTTGAACAGTTCCAATTTCTCTAAGCAAAATAAATTTGTACATTTAGACCTGTAAATGTAATTTGCTAAATTGAATCAAGGAACCAGATAGTAATAATTTCTTAAAAAAAAAATTACTTTTCTACCTCTTAGGTCAGAAATCCACATTTTTTATGACAAAGTGACAGAGAAGTTACTTTCAATTTGTGATTCACACACCTCTGTATTTGAAAAGCACCCCAGAAACTTGTCACATACACAAAAGAAGAATACAAGCTCCAAAGAAATTATCATAACTGCAAGTTTTATTTGTCTAATTTGTCCTTTTTTAGCATGCTTTAAATTTGTTAAATTTAAAGTACAGAAATTAAAGAAAACACACAGGCACATGAACATGTGACCATCATTGAATCAGAAAATTGCTTTGGGTCTCACTGACTTTGGCAGTTTTACAAAATTTTGATTTCCAGCTGGTTGAACTCTTCTTGAACAACTCTTTTTTTTTTACTGCAGTAGTCATAAACTGGCTTTTCTGTCTCGTCTACCATCCGTGTTATCTGAATAAATGTATTTTTGTCTAGAACATATATGACTTCCCTAATGCAAACCAGCTACACTATTCCTTCTGTATTTTTACAGTATCTAAGAAAACAAAGAATTTTTTTCTGCCTGTGATCATGCCATTTCTCAAGGGGTACAGAAATCCTTTTTGTTCAGCATTCCTGCAACGCAGCCTTACAATAACAACTGGTACTGTGAGCAAGCTTTGCACAGGAAGGCAGAGAGATTTCCTTTGAATCCAGACATGAGTGACTGCAGAGATCACCTCTGTGATTGCAGCCTGTACCACAGGTAAATATCACTATTTCTGGAAACAGTTTTTATCTTCTCTGTTCTGTCTCCTTTTTACTTATTTATTTCAAGAAAAATTTATTTCAATTGATGTCTGAGGTTTATTTCAGTCTACTGTACTTTGGCATTTTTCTTCAAAAGTTACAAGGACCACTTTATCCAGCTTAGAAATGTAACTATGACGGGGGTCAACTCCTTAACTGTAAGTAGCAGTATTAGCAAAAAACATGATGACATGATGTCTTATCTCTTTGAATCCAAAGCAATTTCAAATATAAGTATAAAATAAAAGGAGAATATTTGGCCCAAACACCCCATTTTCAAATGCACACCTGGAGGAAGGGTCCTGCACAGGAGTCCTGTGTCTGCAGCTGGCAGGAGCTCAGCAATGGCAAGGCTGAGCCAGGTCACCACATTCAGACCAGGAGAGATTTGCTGTGCAATCTTCCAGCTCTCCTAAGAAGCTTTCTTGATTTTGGTGGGGTTTTGTTTATTTCTTTGTTTTTTAATATTTTAATTTTTAAGAAACCCTACTGCATATGGATGTGAAGGTGTAACACCATAGATCATAAAAAGGGAAACAGTTTTAAAACATTTTTTGGCAACCTCACTGGAGACCAGTTGAAAAATTGCTGTCTTGATTCCCTCTGATGATTAGGACACACAGATTTACGCAATCCTGGGACACCCTTTCCTAAGGCAAATCTTATTACCTTTGGTCATTACCTGGCAGATGCATTGGACAAACAGAATATTTCTTAAAATATGAATTGAATATGTTGGGAAGTTTGACTTCCAATAGGCTTGGATGAGGCATGTTATTACCTAGGAGCTTTCCAACCTTTGACAGAAGCCAGTTTAAGATTAAAAAAAAAAAAAGAGATTTTCTTTCAACTTCCAAAGCAGTCAACAGTTAAATTTTTTTATTAAGACAAAAGTAAAGAAGCTGAATCTCTTCCTTTGCACAATCTGTTTCTATTGCATTTTCCATCTTTCTGCATCTCTTAACCCTGAGGCTGCAACCCTCATTGAGTATCTCTTTCTGGTGAAGAACTTAGCATTTTATAATTAACCTGATCATTGAATCCCCCCTCAATGTTTGACACTGAGACTTAATTTATTTCTTCCTGATTTACAAAACTCTGTGGTCATTTTTCCTCAAAAAATAAATCCTGTTTTGTTTCCTTGGAGACGTAAATATTTCCTTCTTAGACAAGGTATCATTTCATGCACTTTCCTGGTTTAATGAACCCTTCTTTGCCTCAGTCAGGATAACATTTCTTTCATTCTGATGCCCTTTGGTGACTTGTTGCAACTGTTGTCTTCTCCTAAGGTATGTATTGTAATCTATAGGCAACCTTCACAAAAATGAGCCTTGGCATATCCAAAGTATGTTTTACCAAAAGCTGGAAAATTCAAGGTGTGGGAATTACACTTACAACTGTTTCAGTCCAAAATTCGAATACCAGCAGAAAAAGAACAGCTAGGATTAAACAGGAAGCCTTGGGCCACAGAGGCTGGGGAAAAAAACACCATTTAAAAGACCAGACAAGATCCATTGTCCCGATCTCCCCCAGCAGGATGTAGAGAGACTTTGCATGATGCTATCAAATATCCCATTGTTTTCTCCCTCCCTGTGTAAATCCTTCTTTTGGGTAAAGCTGATCACCCTTCCCAATGTAACTGCTTACTGGAAATATCGAACCTTTTTCCGCAAAATGTAAATACTGTATCGGAGAAAGGTAAAATTATTTTTCTCCTTGTGTCACCTCTGTTACTGGAAATGCTAATAGGTTGTGGAAACCTCTGTTTGGAATAACCCTGCCTCCTCATTAGCATGTAAGCCCCTGAGACCCTTAAATAGCACTTGCGTGTTCAATAAATCAGTCCAGTTTTTGCCTCTATATCTGGGATCTTAATAGCTTTATTGGACTGTTACATACAATATAACTGCTGAACAGTATTTTTGTTTTTTAATATCTATAGCCTAGTAACAATGCTTCATCACTTGGTATTTCAGTACTATTATGTGGTAACAAAGATTCTACAAAATGAGTAACAATCCATTGCCATATCTCCTTCTGCTCACAAGGCAGATAGGATAGCATCAAACAATGGATGTAGTCTTAAAATAATTGCCTGACTAAGCCTGTCTTTCCTTAGCTGCTGGGGGCCAAGAATCAGCATCTTATATTTATTTACCAATGCTTGTTTTGTGTAAAACCATGCTATTTCAGCACACTTTCAATATTCTGGGAGAAAATGAAGACTAAACCCCATTAGATTAACTGTATTACAATATTTTTCTTTCTTGTCTTTTGGACAACTTTTTGCTCTGTTTGATTCTGAGTAGGCACATAGTTAAACAAACTGGTCTATCTTCTGAATCTTTTGCATGGCCTGCAGTGAGACAAGTCTTGCACATAAGTGATGCTCTTAGAAATAGCAAAAAATCCAGTTTAATTAATATCTGTGGCTCACAAATTAATTCAATAAAACCAGCAAAGAGTACATTTTCTAATACATGTAGCTCACATTCACAACTGGAAAAATGAGTAAAACAGAGTATTTTAAAGTAAGATAAAAACAGAGAAACCTTGGAAAAGTTGTATTCACAACTTACTGAAAAAATCCAAGTGATCAGAAAATATGGGAAAAGTGTTAGCAAAGAAAAAGAAAGCTATTTTACCTGGGATAGTTTCTAGAAGTAACAAATGGAAATAGAAGAGCAACAAATGAAGCAAGATGTTTCTGCTGAAAATAGATGTGTCAATGCCTGGTATAGTTGAGCGAGTTCTGTGTGCAAACTCATAAACAGAAAAGACTATAAAATGTGAAGATGGTGAGTGTTATTGCTAGCAGTCTGGTTATAAGCTTTGAAAAAGACTTTACAGAGATGAGGGATAAGATGAAGCATTTTGCCAGATGTAGAATAAACAGGTCACTATTCCCATAAAGATAATAATTTTCATTCCTTTATAACAGATCAAAGCTTGCAAATGCTACCTTCAAATTGTTTCCAGAAGGAACACAAACCTCAAGAGCATTCCTTGTTTTGCATTATGCTCTAATGCCACACAGTATGCTCCTAGTTACACTTGTGCATGTTAACATAGATCATGACTGCAAATACATACTGCAACAGTTTCTTCAGCTCTTAAACTAATAGTATTTCGTCCAAGTGAAGTAGCAGAGTGGTTCCATCTAGAGGAGGAGTGTGTAAACACTACTCATTCCTGATGACTGGCTGTTTTTAAGTAAAGAATAGACATAAACCATTAACACAGCACACTCAGTATAAAGGCCCTGCCACCTGGTACCACAGCCCTACAAATAATCTGTTTCTTACAGTAGTGCATGCTTGGTTGAACTGAACAGAAATTACAATGTTATAAGCATCAAAACTATTAACATTTACAATCTAGATGGTTCAGGGCATATCTGCAGCCATGAATAATGTTAAAGTTGATGTGACTGGAAATGACATATAAAAGAGCTCTACAAGTGAAACTGCTCTCTGAGGTATAAATCAAACCGATGCTTCGTTCACTCACTAACCAACAGCTTACTTTTTACAGAACCATAGAATGGTCTGGGTTGGAAGGGACCTTAAAGATCATTCAGTTCCAAAGCCCCTGGCATAAGCAGAAACACCCTTCACTGGAACAAGTTCCTCAAATCCCCATCCAACCTTGTGTTGAACACTTCCAGGGACGGGGCAGCCCAAACTTCTCTAAGCAACCTGCTCTGGTGTCTCACCATTCATATAGTGAAGAATTTCTTTGTAACATCTGCCCTCTTTGAGTTTAAAACCATTCTTCCTTGTCCTATCACCACAGGCTGTCCCTGTCCCTGTCCAGCTTTCTTGCAGGCCCCCTTCAGGGACTGGAAGGTGCTGTAAGGTTTGCCCAGAGCCTACTCTTTTCCAGACTGAACAATCATAACTCCACCAGCCTGTCTTCATAGGAGAGGTGTTCTATGCCTCTGATCATGTTCATGGCCCTCCTTTGGACTCACTCCAGCAAGTTCATGTCCTTCTTATGTTGGGGGCCCCAGAGCTGAATGCAGTGCTCCAGGCAGGGTCTCAGAAGAGCAGAGTAGAAGGGGAGAATCACTTCCGCCAACCTGCTGGCCACACTTCTTTTGATGCAGCTCAGGATACAGCTGAATTTCTGGACTGCAAGCGCACATTGCCTAGTCATGTTGAGCTTCTCATCCACCAACACCTCTAAGTCTTTCTCCTCGGGTCTATGGCTCTCAGTCCACTCAGAATACTCTCTGCCCAGCCTGTACCTGTGCTTGGGATTGCCCTGACCCAGGTGCAAGACCTTGTACTTGGCCTTATTGAAATTCTTGAGGTTGGCAAAAGCGCACCTCTCAAGTAGGACAAAGTCCTTATGCATGGCATCTCTGCCCTCCAGTATGTCAACTGCACCACACAGCTTGTTAACGTCAGCCAACTTGCTGACAGTGCACTTTATCCCACTGTCCATACTGCTGATAAAGATGTTAAACTGTCCCAACAATGACATTGAGCCATTGGCCACAACCCTTTGAGTGCGACTATCCAGCCAATTCCTTATTCACCGAGTGGTCCATCTGTCAGATCCATGTCTCCTCAGTTTAGAGACCAGGATGTTGTGCAGGGCAGTGTCAAATGCTTTGCACAAGCCCAGGTAAATGATGTCAGTTTCTCTTCCCTCATCCACCAATGCTGTAGCCCAGATGTAGAAGGCCACCAAATCTGTCAGGCATGATTTTCCCTTAGTAAAACCATGCTGACTGTTACCAATCACCTCCTTATTCTCCATATTGCATAGCATATGGGATTACGTTTCCCATTTTCAAGTCAGTGAGAACTTCACTTGACTGCCATGACTTCTCACGTATGATGGATAGTGGCTTAGCCACTTCATCTGCCAGTTGCCTCAGGACCCGCAGATGCATTTCATCAGGTCCCATGGACTTGTGCACCTTCAGGTTCCTTAGATGGTCTCAAACATGATCTCCTACAGCAGGCAGTTCTACATTCTCAGTCTCTGCCTTTGCCTTCTGTGACTTGGGTGGTGTGGCTGAAGCATTTGTCAGTGAAGACTGAAGCAAAAAAGTTTTTGAGTACCTCAGTCTTCTCCATGTCCCAGGTACCCAGGTATCCTGTTTCTGTCTTCAAAGGTACCACATTTTTCTTTGTTTTCCTTTTATCACCAATATACCTATAGAAGCTTTTGTTGATGCCCTTGACATCTCTGGATAGATTTAATTCTGTCAGGGCTTTGCTCGGAAAATTTTTCAGTATTCTTTCAATGTTCCTGCTGGAAAGGGGTGTTTAATCACACCAGACCATTGCAAGACTTTTACCAGAAGAGATTCTGCTCAGTGAAGGACTTTTGCTATGTTCAGCACTTCACCGAATCTATCTTTTCCATTCAAATATAAAAGTATTCTTTTATTTTCTATCATTTCCCTGTCAGTAAGTTACTAATTTTGCCACTTTAGTATAAAGATAGTAGGAAAGACATTAAACATTGCAATCTTCCTTAGAGAATTCAGGAGACTCAATTAGTATTGTAAGATAGCCAGTTAATTTATCATGACTTCACAGTCTCATAAAATTGTTATGGAATGCCAATTCATCAGAAAATGTATTAAAATTGCCAGGAGTACTTAAATTTTTTCTCTACCACTGAAGTCAGTAAGTACTGTACTCAAAGACATTATATCCAAGAAGAGCAGAAGGAAAAAGTAAGTGCTGGAAAGGAAAACATACAGTCACAAAAGAACAAAACAACCAAACCAATAAAAGCCTAAGAACAAAGGAGAAAAACATTTTTACCAACTAAGAATGACAAAGTTCACTGTGTATGAAGTGGGAGAAAAGGCAGAGGATAAAAAGACTGTGAGCTGAAAGGACATGAAATATGAAAATGGGTTACATTTTACTTGTAGCAATCTCAAACTAGTTTTAAGTGTTTAGCTTCAACAAATACTCTTTTTTTCAGGTTTCATACAAAATATTATATTTCTGCACACATACTTGTGCAGCCCGATTCTCTTTCCATCAAAGTGTCAGTTTTGTGGAAAGGAAGTGCCCCAGGCCTCTTTCTATATGATTTGTTCACAGCCACAGGATGAATCACTGGTGAGTCTGGAGACAAAGGTTATTAAGTCCTGATTCCCACTTATTAACTCCAATAGCCTAATCATAGAGCGTACAGTGGTCTAAGTGTATAACTTGTTGCAAATTTGCAACTTATTTTCAGTAATATACCACAGGTTTCAGAAAACACAAAGCCTTTTTAAAAACACCTTATTTAAGCAGAGCTTCAGAAAACTGTAATATTAAAATAATATGCATAAAATAAAGTCAAGGTGGGGGAGGAAGAGGAGTTTACAAGTGAAGAAGGTTGATTTCACCAGTTTGAGCTTTTCTTGCTAGTAACAATGCAAACAATGTCACGAATTTGATATACCCAAATTAGAAGGGAATAACAAAATAATGCCCCAGTTAAGCAATTAGTGAAATAGTGATAGGATTACCAGAAGAAATAGGAATTCAGCCTTAACAGCTGAGAATAGAGGAAAGTAATTAAAATGGGGTTCTATAACTCTTTACTTCAGTATAAAATTAAAATTGTGATATTACTCCTGTCTTGAAATTTTTAGCTTTTTAAATATATTATTCAAACAGCTACATTATGTATGGAATAAAAAAGCAAAGCCAGCAGACCCTTACTGCAGATATTGCCTGCAATATTTTACCCACCAGCCATATTGTTATATATATTTTTTACTTCGAGATGCAAAATGAGCTATAAATGTTCCATTTAATTCTCCTAAATGTAAGATTATTTTTTTTTCAAAAGAAGCCCCTTTTGCTAGTTAATTAAATTCAAAGGCTGTACCTAGGGAATGCAGTAAGAAGAAAGAATTTAAAGAAGGGAGACAAGAAAATGTATTTTCTTTAAACAGAGGCTTTGTAGTCCAAACTCTGTGCTATAAAATGGAAAGCAATCATTTAAATGGAGCCACAGAGTCCAAAAGAGAAATTATGACTACTTAATTATGGGACAGGAAAAACAATAGGAGCAAATGTGTGAATTTTCATGTGAAAAGACTGGAGTTGTAATCTAAACAGTTTAACTTCAGTACTACTCCCCAGAATAATGAATAACAAGTTGTTAGACAATTGTAGCAGAGTAAATGCAGGTAAAGGGAATTTATTTCTTTTCATTTCATCAGTGCAAAGTTTAGCAGTCCTAGTTTGACTGGTATACAACAACTAACAGAGTCTTGCTTCAGATCACTTTCCCCTTAAATATTGCCACATCAGTTTATTCCACTTTATTCACTTACTATCTTCTTTCCACACTACCAAAGAGAAATATTAGAAAATTAGGGTATAGAAAAAAATGCAAAAGAACTTCCAAAAAATATTTTAAATACAGAAAATATGCTCCAAATCCATAGATTATGTGTTGCTCCATAACAGTACTGAGGCACCCAATATTGAGGGCAGTCCAGTCACTAAAAAAGGTTAAAGGACTATTTTTCCTTTTCCAGCCAATTCCTTTAAGTTATAAATATAACAGGTTTATGCTAAAAGAACTGCTCTAAATCTCATCATCAGTAAACCACAACTTCTCTATACTTCCTTTCCTCCTTCTCAGCATGTGCTTTTCTGCCTACAATATACAAAGAGAATCACAGAGGTAAATCCTGATAACATCAGTTCATCCATGGCTGCCTTAGCCTGCAACTTTTACTTGTGAACAGCTCAAACTCCCACTAAAACTGATGACAGCAACAATGGAAAAAAGAGGGATAGATGCCAGACTAGGTTTAACAGCACAGGAGTGTTAGGGATCATAGAAATAGCCCTGCAGGTGCAGTCCTAGGAAGGGAAAATACAAGGCTGAGGCTAATGTCAACAGAAGGAAAAGAAATTTAGAACTGTGAAGCAGGAATTCCGCAGGTCAAAACCAGAGAAGCATGGTGGAGAAGAGTAAAAAAAGTAGCTATATCTGGAAAAAACCCAAAACTATAAATCAGCAATGAAGAAGAGAAAGGGAGGTAGAGAACAAAAGGAACAAGGGAAAGGACAGCATCTGCTATGATAAAGAATGGTCTGGTGAGGAACATGATTAAGTGATAGATGGAAAAGATTACAGTCTCAAAAGGAACAGAAAAAAAAAGCCCTAGTCCAAATCTAACACCACCAAAAAGAGAACATTTCCTCAGGAGGTCTGAAATATCCTCCAGACACAGGCACAAAAAGCCTACCGTCTGGATTCTGCTCACTGCTGCAGGCAGAAAGCTCTCCAATTACAGTCCCCACCATTAGACAAGAAGCATCTTGAAACAAAAATGACACCAAGGACCTTAATTATGTTAAACTAAAATACACAGTACAAGCCATACCACAAAGTTCACTACTTATATTTAAATAAAGTTTATATTGTTTTGAAATGCATTTTTAAAGAGTTTTACCCCCCTTTTTTTCATGGCAAATTACAGTAGTCGTTTGTTAAGGATTAGAGCCAGAGTAATGAATATTTGCCTTTCAGACGTCATCTCCAGGTTTTATCAAATTAGTTCTAAAGCTAAGGAAAATATTTAAAACATTGGCTCAGTCTTATTCTGAATAGTCCATCCAGCTAAGCAAAAAAGTAATTTCATAATTCTAGAAAAAACCCAAACCAAAACAAAAAAGCACACAAAAATTCAAAAGGTCAACAACATGAGTTTTCAAACAAATTAATATTTTTCAAACAAATCACTATTATATACAATGTTGTGAAATCCAGACAACTAAAGATTTTAAGCTGTTATTAAAAGTACAATGGATTCCAGCCTATGGCTTGCCTATCCAGATTAGCTTTTGTTGGTCCTCCATGGCTACATCCATACCTACTCTTCTGTAAGAATGGTAATAAGCAAGTACTCTGCAAACACACCTGCACCCTGAGAAGCCAGGAAGCTCTGCAGTACACTAACATGCTCAAGGTGCTTACATTTACCTGTCTGTGTGCTCCGGTAGATGACTTCCAGATGTGTATTTCGTTACTTCCATGTTCACTGACTTGTAGAGTCTTTCAAGAAACAATATGGACTCTCCTCCTTGATTTCACTTGCCATGGATAAAAAGTTCAGAATCAACTCCTATTATGTTGCCATAAAAACAATTTTTCCAGTTTGGCTGGAAAGTTGCATCATTGCAAATGAGATCACTCACAGCAGTAAGAGAAGGCAGCACATACAGTCAAGCAAAGAGGTTGAGAGAATTGCTCTGTTCAGAAACATGCAGACTCTGACATTATCTTGGACTCTGTGTTCAAACAGCCTTCATTTCCAGACACATCCAGGGAAAACAGCAGAGACCTGGAAACAGTGTAAGATTTCTGAGTGACCTCCATCAGACTACAACTTCTCTTGAAAGTTGGATGGATAGACTGGACTAAAGTTTGAAAGTGAAATAAACTGGTCAGTCTTCAGGCTCCAGTGCTTTTAGATGTTCTGTATCGTGCAGACAGGAAGAGTTGTGAGAACATTTCTGGCCAACATACAATTAGTTTTAAACTCCACTTCCGGAAAGAGATGAGATTGTTCACTGGAAGGACTCCACACAGCTAGTCCTCAATACTACCCCAAATAGACCCTGTCTGACAAATGGCATGACCCCATCTCACACACATGACCAGTGGAATAAGGTGAAGAAGTTATTTGCACTTATCTCCAGCTTTGCCATGAAAATGTCCAATATAAGAATCATTATTTCTAGAATTGGGTATTAGCATGCAGTCATAATGTTCATATGGCACATCCTACCATTAGAAGCTGAAGATTATTCCACACCATATTGGCTAGGCTTCGCGAACGAAGATTTGGGAACACCATATTAAACATATTGCATTAAATGACACTTCAGCCTCCCATCACCCTGATTACCCACTAACCCAGAGAAACTGCAGAACAGGACGAGAAAGAGTCAGGACTTAATGCAGGCATTACATGGTGCCATGATGAAGGAAGAGTTAATGAGAGAAAAGCCCGGAGAGAACTCCTGAGCCAAATTTCATTTTGTTACCATTGTGTGGTCTGCACATCACTCAACAGCCGCAAAGCCTGGAGAGAAGGTAAAGATGGATACAACCCATCCAGGTCTTCAGTTTTATCCCTGCACACAGCTGCAGGACTAATCTCTGTGCATGACAGTCTAACATGCAAGCGATCACAGAAAGGAGCAATGTATGAATACAAACATCTTCTTTACCAACAATGCTGCACCTCCAAAGAAATAATGTGAGCCTGTGTAACTAAGGGTAATGATCTATTCCTGACCCAAAAGATCATCAAAGGGATTGATTATGACGAAGATCTGCACCTGGACCAGAATTTTTAGGACCTGGACCAGGATGAGCTGTTTTGGAAGCAAACAACAGTCAGTTAGATTTGGTCGTATGTTTTTGGTTACATAAAGTACAGAATCTTAAACTCCCCCAAAAATGAAAAAGCACCCCAAAGTTCTAAGGTGGATCATTCACCACTACAAATTCATAAGCAATTTCAGAACTGTACACTAATAACCCAGAATAAAAGTCTACTGTTTTTCCCCAGTGACTCAGACGTTAATAAAAAGGGTCATATCTTGGCTCACTTTAATTTCAGTGCTTTCGTCCCAAAAGAATCACGCAGTACAACCTCAATTAGCCCAATGCCATGGGGAACGCCAAAAAAATTTAATAATAGTGGGTTTGGATAATCAAGGATTCAAACAACAGTGAGAATTTTTATTGTAATTAAGTTATTTAAGAACACGGTCGTCTTTCACGTAAGAGGGACCGGATCAAAAAGATCAAGGGCAAACTTCATTTCACTTGTCCTAACTAAGACGGAGCAACCTTCTTTTTTATAAACATTTAGTGGGGTCTTCAGAATACCACAAGATCCATCAGCATGGCACAATACCATTTACACAAAAAGTATCACAAAATAAGGTACAAACCTTAATACTTTATAAAATATTCACTAAGCATCTTTCTCTCCATTGCCCGTAAACATCAAAAAAATTATGGCATTCATGGGGTTTAATCTGAGACTAAAGCTGAGTAGATGTCATGGTCATTCACAAATGAGTGTTCTGACACTTCCAGGTTGTGAAACAGGCAGATATTTTATTCTGTCTAGATAATATTATTCACAATGGTTGGTGCTACAATAACAAGGAGAAATGAAAGGTGATGCATCTCAGGAGGTCAGTATTTTCAAATGCCCTAAACTCCACCGGCTTGAGGGATCTAACAGTTAAGAAATACATAAAATGGATTTGTATTTCAACTTCTGCATAATGGTGGGAATAGCTATATGTCAAATAAGTATCTGTATAAGCGATGTCCAAGTTTTGCTTTTATATTGAATTGATGGCTAAAAGTAACTATGCACTGTTTTTTGCCTTGTTTATACAAAATGCTGTACTATTTTAATTCTTACCTTGATCTTGTCTGATGCTCCATACTTCTGCCTGCTTCTTACAGAACAGTATCAACTATTGCACCAGTCAGAACAAAATACATCAAAAGTCAAATTAGCTGTACAAAACAACTATGACCACACTAACATTTACAATTGGTTACATCTCTGCAATATGTTATGAAGAGATGTGTTTTCTTTTTAATAATTTTATTCTCTTCATCAGTCCCCTACACAAACTTTGACCTAGATTGCACCTATTTATGACCTTGCTTGTTCTGTGATCGATTTTTAAGCACTGTCTAAAAGACCTTTCTACGGCACAGAGAAACACACAGCATTTCTGACAACAGAATTATTTCTCCTGATGCCTTTGCTCTTTCCTTCTGCAACAAGCTACAAGCTGCTTGTTGCTAATACTCAGAAATTTCAATTTGCAGCTTAGCCTGATCATTGCAACCTCCTGCTTCTCATCATGTCTCTCTGACAACTGAACAGCAGAATAGAAACTGAGTGTTAAAACACAAATTAATTACTCAGGAGATTAGCATATCAGCTGAGTATAGTTCAGACATATTTCAACTAATAGTCAATCTTTTTCATTACTAATACTTGAGCTTTGGTGCTGGCCTTCCTTGTGGAATTTGTTGAAGACAGCCATTTTGCAAGACAGAGCAGTCATACCACACCAGAGTATTGAAGTACTCTGTTCGGGAAAGCAAATACACTGTGCAAACCAGCAGGCAATACTTCTGCCACTGTACTACTGCTCTTTTTCAAAAGAACTACCTCATAAGATTATTTTTATGTTCCTCAGGGTCTTTCAAATAATTTTTGTGCCCAGACCCTAATTGCTTATAACTTTATTTTCATTTATCTTACACAGATAAATAGATGTCCTTTTCTAATGACTCCACTTACACAGAGCTACTAGCAAGAATAAATACAGAGCTTAGAAAAAGAAGTCAGAATGGTCAGACTTCCAGTCCTTTAACACTACAGGTTTATTTTAAAATAAGATATATTCTTGAGAATATGAACAAGTTAGAAGAAAACAGATGACAAGAGACTCATACCTGTTAAAAAGATCCTTGTGTCTTTGGGCTGTAAAAACTTACTTCACATGTAGTTAGCACTCTGGTCAGTCACTCAGCTATACATTAAAATACCTGCCTCAGCCATACCATACCATCTAATATATTAGGAGTTGAACATACAAGTTAGCATCATTCTTACACAAATCAAAACTTACATAGGAAACCCGTACTCGCCGTCGGTGCACCAACCCACAGCACTGCATGAAGAGGACAGCAGACAACAATCAGGGTATGCTTTCACCAAGCTTCAGTCATTCCTGTCTCGTCTGAGACACTGTCCATCTCTCCTCACTTTTCAGCCCCAAGTGCAAGGGAACAGGTAAATAAAACAGTCACCCTTCAGCTCCCAAGATGTTTTAAATTACATCGAAGACAGACGAAACTTATTCTCTCTGAGTAAATCAATCTCTTCTGTTTCCGATGATTTAAAAAGAAAGGTAGAAAAAAACCCCCAACAACAAAAACCCAGAGGCACGTCTTTATTTCCTCAGCATCCAGTTCTTACAAAGCAAATTCCGTATTCGTATGCATCCTTTACTACACGTGGCGTAAGGTTTGTATCAACCATTCTGAAGTTGGAAGAGACAGAGACATAACAGGATCTTTATATCTCAGACCACTGCAACCCTGGCTTTCCGAAGGTCTCTTGCTGCTGCTGCTGTCGCTGCTGCTGTTGTTATTGCTGCTGCTGCTGCTATTACAGCTTTCTTCCCAATGCACAAACCAGCAAGAGCATCCTTGCTTCAGTGTTACCTCTGGTCTTAGGCATATCTGATTTGTTAATTAACCCTTCCCAACAGCCTGAAAAAATGATGGAGTGACTTTAATTCACTCTGGATTCACAGGACTACAGAACCACCCTCCAAATAGGCAGATGCTTTGTCTGGCGATACGTGTTTCACATGAACTGTAGGCAGGACTGCTGAGTGGCCTTGCTACCTGACTTGCATCAGAGGTACAGTCTCCTCTGCTGATACTGTTTACAAAAAGAACTTGAGAGAACATTAAAACTCAGAATACACACTTCAACCTTTTTTTTCTTTTTACCAAAAACACTGAGAGAACTAATTAAATACTTGGATAATTGAGACTTATAGATAATGATTTTGAAAAGACAAATATAATGAAAAATTATTACCCTTAAAGTAATAAGGGTACACTTCTGAAATCAGGACAGATTAAATTAACCTGTTTATGATCACAGTTCATCACTTTTCTTTTGGTAGAGACTGAGTATTCCAATATTGAAAGGGCTTAATAGCTACACTATATCTTAAAATTAAGTCCTTCACTACTTTATAGCAGTGGTCTAAGAGTCGCAAATGTCTCCAGTATCGCATATCTATGGTCAGATAAATATATGAGGCACTTTTTTAACATTGAGGTGTACTTAACTCTTTCACTACCAGCATTTTGCTAAAAACTAGAATATGCAGTATGCTGAAAATATTTTTAGTACAATAACAGCTATTATTACTAAAATAATATTTAATATATTAATATTTGTTACATTTATTATAATAATTTTTTACTATAATTATATCATAACATTATTAAAAGCTGCAATGAAAAAATTAGAGATTATACAAGATATCTTTATCTTGTTTTTATGTAAACTGTGTGATCATGACTAATGAAAAGGTTAAATCTTTTCAAAAAGGTAAAGAAAAAGAAGATGGTACTCCTCAGAGGCTGGGTTGGGTTCCAAGCTTGAAAGAGGGGACTCCAAAGAATGTAAGTTATCTGTGTGGGGGTAAAATGTTATCAGATAATCAAACCAGTTGAATGGTGAGAAGAGTTTTATTCCAGTGGAAGATAATGAGGTTCAGCCCATAGAAATCAGAAGCCCTCTGACTCTGTGACAAAATCACGCAACTAAGAGAGTTAACATTTACAGGTCCAAAGTGTGGCAACTCAAACTCACTTCATGCACCTAACTCCTGCCAATTTCAAGTATGCTTTTTTTTTTTCATGTGCAACATCCCTCTTAAAAAAATTAAAAGCAGTGGTGCTAAGCATCTATGTGTCTTTGGGGAATAAAATGCCTATTTAGTCATTCAAATATCACTAGCTTGACTGGTTTGGGGGTTTGTTTGTGATGGGAGTTTTTTGGTAGTTTTTATTCCACTCTATCTAACAACTAGCAGCTCCTACAGACACCAGTGGGTTGACTGGTCTTTCTAAGTCAAATGTAGTTTTGGTGTAAAGCCACAACTGTTAGTGAAGATATATTGCTGATAACTCATCCCAGGCGGATCTGCATATCCTCTCAGCATCTTAAAAAAATATAATAAGACTAATAAAATTAAAAACAGGAAATTGTGGATATAAGGACCTAATCTATACACCTAAATCTAAGTTATCTTTATTTTACCTCTTAACACACAGTCAGATAGGTATTGATTTATTAGCAGAAGAACAGAAGTTGGTACTTCACGGTGACACATAAGGAAGTGTCCTTGTAACACTTTCACAGTCCAAAAGCAGTATACCAGATCAATAAACAATGCAGACCATTAATCTCACTAATCAGGACTGTTTAGAGTTACTCTAATAAAACTATTAATAATACCAATAATGACAACTAGCAGGAAGAAAAAAGCATTGTGAAGTCAGGACATAGTGAATATCACCATAAAAAAGTATCATTTTTTAAAACAGCTAATGATAGAATAAAACATTAGATACAGCTAGACAGAATAATACAGCAGTTCCTTACATATATACATAACAATCAGTTCTCTAAATTCTCTCCTTATAATGACTACTTTTTACTCTTTTGGAAGATCCATACATAAACAGAAATATAAAAGCCATGCTTCAGCTATGTGTTATACATTCAACTTCTTTAAAGATTTGTGAATTTTGTTTGGAAATCATCAATAATATTGGTTTCATGTAAGTGCTGCACTCGTAAGGCAAACAACATGAAAAGTATCAATTAATATTAGAAGTTTCAATTGCTTCTAAAGAAGATAAATGCATCTATGTTTTTAATTATTCCTGAAACTCATCAAGAAGACCCATAGCAACCACGGCCATCTCTTAAAAAAACAGTACAAGAACTCTTGCTCAAATTAGTCTACAACTACTCTCACAACCAAAGATTTCATAATTTAACCATAAAATCTTTCCTTTCAACATAGACAGGAAAATTACTTCGATTTCTCTCTCCCTTCCTACTCCCAAATTACTAAAATACTTTGTCATGACCTACGTCAAACAATTACCAAAGAATTTTTTTTTCATTGTGAGTCCCAGTCGCTTTTTATGGAGGGATGAGGGAGGGATGACTATTTTGGGGATAGAAGGAACACAAATATGTCCAAGTCAAACTCCATTATAGTTGGAATCCAGTACAATTTTATGTTCAGCAAATATGACTTTTCCATAGTTCCCATAGGACAATGCAGTGAATACAGAATCAGACCATGTACATTTTATGTTAAATTTTCTTCAGCACACACACTGTGCTGTGAAGTATCTTACCTTTTTTTTTTTTTTTTTGGTCTTCCACATTCTCATTACAAAATGTATGATGTCTAGCAGTGTTTATTGCATTTAGAGAAACAATGATGACTATTGTATTAGCAAATTTTATCACTATCTTCCCTGTACTTTTTGGGTAAGCTTAGTCTTAAGGCAAACTGCAAGAGTCTAATGATTCTCAGCAAAATTGCAACCAAAACTCCCCTTACCATTGTCACTCTAATAAAAAAACTTCCATGCTGCCTTAAATTGAAGGTGTAACAAGGCATCTAACACAAGAATAACTAAAAATCTGAAAACCTCACTAAAAGACAGAAAACCACCAAGCCAGTGAAAGGTATTTTTTCCATGCTCTAACATTGAAAAAGAAAAATAAATATACGAATCTTGTTTTTCTTGTGATGTATTTTTGAAATGACCTTTTAGTTAGTCATTATCATTAAGACAATACCAAGGTTAATGTACTCAGTGATTGATTTTGTTTTTGCACACAGGGCAAAACAATAGCATCTTCAAAAAAGGAGCTTATCAGATACATAGAAAACATTTAGAACACTGGTAGAGACACTTGGGAAGCAGGAAGAAACATTGACACATATACCGACAGGTATAACAAATAAGGAGAAACTTCAGAAGAGTTTTGAAGTAATAGGTGAGGCTGATTTTCAAATATTTAGATGCAGCTTTTCCAATACTGAAACAGCACAGAAGAAAGGACAAAAGTTCCTATCTGAAATTAAATGAATGGGTTGGCATGAAAAATTGAATAGGAATGAACCTTTAGAGGGTAAATGAGGGATACAGTTATTTGTATTCTCCTTAAGTGCTTCATCTCACAGGTTATATAAACTGAAGAGTGGGAAAAAAAAAAAGAGGCTGTCAGAGAATTGTTGTCGTTTACTTTGATTGGCTTCCTCAGCTAACCAGCACTCTCTGGGTAAAGCCTCTGCCATCTCACAGTCACCCAAAGCTCGTGGCCAGATCGTCCATAATCTGATCAAGTGACTGCCCAGAGCTAATGAGATGGATCTGAAGTGTTTAATGCCAGCAAGCTCAAGGAACAGCTGCCTCAGCTACCTCAAACGGCATTGCATCCATTCCAAATGAGAGTAATGACAGAAAAAAACTATGCTGAATCCTTTTTCTGGATGAAAAAAAAAACCAAACCACAGAATAAAACCTCCCCTCAAAACACCTTATAAGAAGTCACAGAAAAAATGATTGCGCACCCTATGCTACCTTCAGAATCCATTACAGATAAGTTCTTTAAATTATTTCAGTTTATCCACAGAATCACAAAATGGTTGAAGTAGGAAGGCACTACTGGAGATCACGGGTCCAACACCCTGGTCAGAGCAGGTTCAGCAAGAACAGGTTGCTCAGGGCCATATCCAAGGGAGTTTCAAGTTATCTGCAAGGATGGAGGCTTCATAACCTCTCTGGGCAACCTGTTAAAAGTGTTAGACCACCCCCGCAGAAAAAAAGCTTTATCTTATGTTTAATTGGAATTGCCTGTATTTTGTGGCTCTTGGCTGGTGTCACTCTAGAATGTCCATGTCTCTCTCATCCAAGGGAACCCAGAACTGGATGAAGCACTCCAGATGTGTCTCACAAGCGCTGAGCAGAGAAAGATCATCTCCTTGACTTGCTGGCAGTACTCTTCCTAATACAGCCTAGAAGGCTCTTGGGCTTTGCAGTAAGGACATGTTGCTGACTTGTGTTCACTTGGAGTTCACCAGGATCCCATTGCCTTTTCTACAAAGCTGCTTTGTAGATGATCAGCCCCAGTTTATACTAGTGCACAGGGTTATTTTTTTCTGGGTGGACAACTGTGCATTTCCCTTTGTTGAACTTCGTGAGGTTTCCATCAGACCTTTTCTTCAGCCTGTTGAGGTCCATCTGGAAGGCAGCACAATGCTCTGACGTATCAGCCACTTCTCCCAGTTTTGTAGCACCCACAAACTTGCTGAGGGTATTCTCCACTCAATCACCCAGACTATTAATGAAGAGGTTACACTAGTAACCTGGGACACAAAACTAGTGACTGGACTCCAGTATGGGCTGCACTTCACACTGCTAAACACAGCCCTTTGAGTCTGGCAGTTCGGACAAGTCACTTCACCATCCACTTATTTAGTCCATCATTTTGCCTATGAGGATGTCCTGGGAAACAGCTTGGAAAACTTCACCAGAGGAAGGATAAGCAGCATCCATTCTTCTACCCTTGTCTTCTAAGCCTCATTGTAAAAGACTGTCAAGCTGGTCAAACCCGATTTGCCCTTTGTAAATATATGCTGACTGGTCCCAGTCACCTATTTGTCCTTCATATGTTTAATAACAGTTTCCAAAAGGACTTGCTCCAGCGCTTTCACTGGGATCGAGGTAAAGGTTACCAGCCTGTAGCTCTCTAGATTCTTCTTTTTCTTCTCAGCCTTCATGGAGACCGTGGTTATATTTGCTTTCTTCCAGTCCTTAAAAACCCTCCCAAATCATCATGACTCTTGGAAGATCATCAAAACTACTTTTCTGGGACATGAGCTTTGTGTTATGGATACTCAGTGTAAATCACTGTCCCTCAGAAAGGCCTCTCCCCCTAAAAATTTACACATACATTTAGGTTGCATCATAACTTCATTCTAAGTATGTGAATGGATTCCTAAATTTGCATCAGAATGTTTAATTTGCTTCTAATTGTAATCCTTCTAAAGCTTTTCAGGCTCACTTCTTAATAGTTTACCTGAGTCAGTGTTTATGAAATAATGTATTATTTTTAGCTAAAGGTTTTTGGCATATTGGTCAGTTGCTAAACAGACTAATTTATGCATTAACATTTAATGGGAAGCACTTCAGAGAAACTGATTTGAGATATTTTAAGCCACTCAGTTATCCACAAATAAAGCATTTAAAGCTTCCATGCAAAACTATATGAGGGGTCTGTGGTGACAGAGAAATTATAACAAATACGTCTCAGACTTTTTGGCAGAATAAGCTGTTTCTGAATCCCTCAGTTTTCTGAATTGTACAGAAAGTGATGCAGTCCGCACCCCTTAAAAATCAAAACCAAACCAAAAAACACATTCTGCTTATGAAGTTACAGGTAAAAAACCTATATGAGATTCTCAAAAGTCCAACTTTTACAAAGCATTTCCTATGTATTATACAATAAATTACACACGCGCGCGCACACACACAAAGTATGAAAGTATGAAAACTNGAGATTCTCAAAAGTCCAACTTTTACAAAGCATTTCCTATGTATTATGCAATAAATTACACATGCACGCGCACACACACAAAGTATGAAAGTATGAAAACTCTGGCTCTTAGAAACTGCTGGAAATAACCTTAAGAATGTGACTTCTCTCAAGGAGTGTCATCTTTCTCCACATGACATTTTACTGATCATGTGCTGCACTTGATTCCTCACAAGGCTTTTAAAGAACCTACTTTTTTTGATGTCTAACTCTTCCACTGCTTGACAGACTACAATATTCTTCAGTCAGATGTCTTTTTAGTGGTATTCCAAAAGAATAAGTCTACTGTATCATCCATACATGATCTCTGTTTTCCAGGAAAAAAATTAATGTAATATAAAAAATATGCAATACTAGCTCAAGAATTCTGCATTCAGATTACATTTTTAAGTAACAGTTTGCTGATTTAATCATTGACAATGAGCTTTTGCAAAGTATGGTTCCCACCTTTCTCTCTTCTACCAGAAATGAATGTTGTTGACTTTCTATTAATGTTATAAATGTTTCTTCTCTGCTCACCTTTCTCTGGAAAAAAATATTGGTCTTAAGGAGTCTTCATGTTCATTAAGATCTCTTCATGCTGGCTGCCTCTACCTCAGAGCTGTACTGCTCAATTTTTTAATTTTTTTTTTAATCTTATAAAGCTAATGAAGTTGCACTCAATTTTTTCTAAAGAGACTGGAAAGGAGCAAAATGCTTTTAACCTGAAACATTTTGATTTTTTTATCTATCACTACGTTATTTTTGTTAGTTCAAATGTATTAATTAATCAGCAATATTTAGATCTTGCTTACAACTTCTATGCACACATAATTGCTGAGCAAAAATAGCTTAAATAATTTAAAAATTATCTTTAAGTAAAACAGTTCCTCATTGTTATAATAGCTGATCCTGAAAAGAAGCAATGTATGCAAACCCTACTTTGCCTATTAATCTAGAGAGGTAATCCAAACTGCAAATTTTTTCAAGCTCATTTTTTGATGTTTAAAGCTCTTCAAAGACAGATCATAAACAATTTGCCTTAAATTATCACTAACCTTGATTTATACAAATCTGCTAAGGTATCATCCAAGTTACAGCTGCAATTTTTCTCACACAGATTTACGTCAGAGAATTGCAACCAGCAAGTCATAGTTTAAACTTTCTAGGAGATCAGTTTCAAACAAGTAAAATAAAATCAAGCAAATAAAATAAAATATTTCTTACAACACTAGACATGAAATTTTGGTAATTGCTGCCACTGGCAGTACCACAGACTGGAGAAGAGAGGACGAATTCAAGGACAGCAGATACATAAACTGACACAAGTGCAAGTAGTGAGGGATACACACTCTGAAAAAACAAGGAAAACGAGGGACCTCAAAGATCTGACAGGCTCTCTGCTACCCTCTCCAACTACTATAATTTTTAACTACAGTTAGAGATCGACTACTGTGCTAGGACCACTGCTCTGATGCAGGATATTTTATGTGATCTGCTATCCAAGATATCTAGTCTTCTTTAAAGGGAGTTCTGCTCACAGACACGTTGTCTTCGTGCCAGCTGAAGTTCTTTATGTCTGCAGTTCACTCTGCCTCTTGTTATCCAAAAACATCAACTGTATTTCAACTTCTTTCCTTGTGATCCTCTACTTGTATCCATCACCCTCTGTACTGGCAGCCTGCTTTTCAGGTTTTCCTGTCAGACAGGTATTTGAACACACCATGTTTCTATGTGGTATCCTCTCTTCTTTCCTCCAATTTGTCTACAATCCTACTGTTTCCACCTGAGAACTCTAATGTTCAGATATGTTCTGCCATCAGTTCAGGTCATATCATGCATATACAGATGTTATCAGAAATTCATTAGCAATGCACTTTTGGCAGCTTCTACATCCAGTCATCTTTGTTTTCCCCTTCAATGTGAAGGTCATCTCTCGCGCCATCTCAGACATTATCAGCACCTCTCCCTAGTCCCCAGCTCAAAAGTCAAGGACTTGTTTCTTTCTCATTAAAGACAGTCTGCACCACCCCCCCCTTTTTGTTCTGCTCTTATGCCTACTCATTCCTGTACTTTAGGAATGTATTAAACAAGTTCCAAAAGTTAAATAATTTGCTGCATTGAATTTGATAATATGACTGTTATGAAACATTAAGAAGATGTCCATGCTACTTCTTACTGTTACTTTCAGTTTCTTATTGTAGTTTCTTATGCTCTCTTGGCCCTATTTTGACCAAGATGTATGATAACCTTTCCCATTGCTTTTTAGATGAGATTTCTTACGGGAACAAAGCTTTATGTAATTCTGTGATTCTTCCTTTCATCCAGCAGATGGTTCTCTCTGTCATCACATCATCAGTTTCTCCACCTGTTAGTCAATTTAATTCATGTACTGGAAATTTCAAGGATACTTTGCTTCTGCAGGCTTGGTGACTACTAGAAGATGGATAAAATAAGAGATACCCAAACTCCTGATAATTACAAAATCATATGAAATTATAAACAAACATTACATGCTCTTCTACAATACTATATTGTGCCTATATGTGTGAGAAATCACCATATATATATAACTTTGGATCAGTCACATCACATGCTGTCACTTGCCTAGAAAGATTTATTATCATTGGGATACATGAAATAAAAAAAGGTCTACAACAAAAGAAAATCAAGTTTCTGTAGTTCTACTGTTCAGAGAACAGTTATTTTTTTCCTTTGGAACTGAAAAGAGATTAAGAGTAGATAATTCATGTTTAAAAATCAACTTGCTGCAATGGCAGTTTTGACATTTTCAAAAATTAAATATCACTGTTAATTTCAATTGCCCATGTTATGGATAGAGATGTTTTTTTTTTCTTGATGAAAGAATTAACTTTCCGTCAATCTCTCTTTAAGCCACTTTTTCCTAAATTTAAACAAAGCATATGAGCAAGAAAAAAAAAATGCTTCTAGATTGAAAAAAAAAAGAGAGAGGGAAAAAAAAAGATTACATATCAATTGGGGAGCTGCCTTGCCTGTGGCTTGGTGTAGTTCAGAGAGAGGATGGCAGCTGGATCACTGTCCAGAGGTTTTAGGGGTCGTTACTGCACCACACATTTCTTTGCTGTAGTTGTTCACAGTTCATGCCATTGCAGGATATGGAAGATTGAGGAAACAGCTGTTACAGTTTCTATTTTAACGGTAGTTCACAGAAAAATAGGCAGTACAATATACAAAATTACAACTTAGAGCCATATTAATTTCTATTTCTCTTGGATTTGGTTCTGCATCAGAACTAAGAAGAGGAGAAAACAGTATTTATACAGTCTGTGGACTCAGCAGCCTGCCAAGGTGTCTATAAAGCATACTAGGAGCACAAGCACTGCAGCTGCAGGTTTCTCCTTTCTCTACCTTGTAGGGATGATATTTGAGGAAGGATAATTTATCTTACATATGCTACAAGGATATTAAAGGAAAACCAATGTGTAGTACAAAAAGAAGCCTAAAATGACACCTTTTCATGAGAGATTTTAACAGGGATTATGTTTTTACTTTTGATGCTATTATGAGAAGACTACTTTCTTTTAAAAACAGAAAATGAATGTATCAAACTCTCCTATACTTGCAGTCACTCATTTACTAAGCTTTTAAACATTAGAAGATAAAGTGGTTATTTTCATGAGCATATTATGTGTGGTTTCAGTCGTATCTGAAAATTATGCCAACTCAAAAATGATAGAATATTCGATGCGAAGAAAAAAAACAGCAATACTGTGGTACATTACTTTTTGTTAAAAAAAAAAAAATCAAGAAAATGAGCGGTTCTGTTTTAATTACAGCCACTAGATGGCAAAGTTGACCAAAGAACTGTTACTAGTAACTAAATATTTGAAACTTGACTATATCTCTCTATTTAAATATAAAAGGCTTATGTAAAAAATGCCACAGAAAATAAAAAAGTGTAAAGCAATAAAAAGTAAATAATTATAAATTTATTTTATGACATTATCTGTAAGTATTATTAAACTGCTTCATCAATCTATTAAAATCCTTAAAATAAAAGAAGATAAAATAATTTTAGCAGATGTTCTTGAAGTCACATGGAGAAATTACTGCACTGGGCAGCAATAAAAATACTGAATACAGATTTTAAGTTTAGAAAAGAATACCTATTAACACATATGCTATCTTCTGACTTGACAGCAGGCACAGTAATGCTATCTTTTGACTACATAAGACACAGTTCTCCTTATGTTTCTTGACATAAAAGCTGCTTTTCTTCCTTTCAAATCAGAACAGTCAAACTCTCCATCTGGTTGCCTTTCAGAAAATACTTTAGAAAGACAGGCAGTCTTTTAACCTTTTCTTGCAGTACTTTACTCTCCTTAACCTGTTCTGTCTAGTTCTTATTTTTTCTCCTTATTTTAGCACATCTGCTTGTTGATTCATGCTTTAAATTAAATTCCAAGCTGTCTATGCTTACACATCCCAATGTACTGGGTTCAGTGGTAGCTCCAATGCAGCTAATCATGACATGAAATGCACATTAGTTAATCCACAAATTCTCTGCAAATATACTGCAAAGCAAATCCCACCTGACTCATCTGTAACTCGTTAAAGAAAGGAGTTTGGAAGAAGAGCTTTTTCTGTCCCACAGTCCCCATAGGGCTACTGAAGCATCACTTAGTAAAAATCTATTCACAGTATTAGTATGTCTCTCTACCAAAAACAAAACAAAACAAAACAAACAAACAAACAAAAACCACAAAAAAACATTAACCAGGAGCATGAAGTGCCCAAAGAGTGCACAAAGGCAGGAGGATCCTGGCATGTTTTATCATGTTTCATGGGAAATATCTGCTTAGCCCCAAGATAGAAGTATGGTGAACTGCAATGTCAAGGACTCTAGGCTTGACTGAACTACTTAACCAGTCAGCAAATTATAAACGTACTGTATTGAGTGTGTGTGCTAATGGTAAGCTCTTGTCATATTAAGCCCCTTACAAGCCACTGGGGCTACAGCATCACACTGTCAAGGGAGGGAGACAAGAGAGAAAAAGGAGTGTGAGCATCAAAGGGGAGACAACCACTGCAGATAGGAACTGCTCAACAGTTTTGATGGTATTCTTTACAGTAAAAGGGGACGAGCTACTGCTGAGGATCAACACTATTTAGTTCGCATTTTCTATTAAGTGACACTCATTAAAAAAACATCCCACTCAGAACGAGGAGGAAAGAAAACAGAAGAAATCAGCCCAAGAACGAGTCATTCCAAAGCAATGAGCACTGCCCATTTGGAAAGTTACCAGCTACACGCAGTAGATGTGGAATGTATTTTTGCTCAGTAGCATCCACTTCCATTCCTAGATGTGTGTGATTTAACATGTCAGTAAACCACTGATCACACTGACACAGCTACAAAATCTAAGAGCTTCTGTGTAATGCGAGAGGTTAAAATAAACAGCCAGAACCACTCTGAGTTCTTAACCCAAACTGCTGCATTTCTCTATCCAGAGCAGGAGCAGGGGATGATAAAGGAGGAACATAAGACAAGCCACCTGCTAAGCACATTTGAGCACTTCAATTTCAGGAGTACATGAGAGACAGAGCAAGGTACTCTCACAGCTAGATACATTTGTTTTCCAATCCCCAAAAAGGCAGAATTCTGCTGACAGGTCACTTAGAAGCAGCTTATAATGATGTCCACAGTGAGGGTACACATGAGCCCCCACATCTCAGAGGCTCCAAACCACTCACTCACAGCGATTCTATGAGGTGTAGAGTTCATCACACATTCCCAGAGGGGCATAATCTTGCAAATCTTCTTTCCTGCAGAAAATCTTCTTCCCCAGGGAAACACAGCATCATCAAGACATATATGAACAGACTAGAGTCAGTTCAGCCAAGGCCCATGAAGATGATTAAAGGCTTGGAGCACCTTACATGAAAGAAGAGAAAGTTGGTAAAGTTCAGCCTGGAGAAGAGAAGGTTCAGGGAGACCTTATCCATACGTTCACATACCCAAAGGGATGTCACCTATGCAGTGATGCCCCATGCAGCACAAGAGGCAATGGGCACAAGCTGAAATACAGACAATTCAAATTGAATATTAGAAAACTATTTTATAGTTAGGGTGGTTAAGCACATTTAACAAGTTGCCCAGAGAGACTGTGCAGTCTCCATCCTGAGACATACTTAAAACAACCAGCTCTAGCTGAGCCTGCTCTGAGAAGGGGGTTGGACTAAATGATCTCCGTCGATGTCTTTCACAGAATTTTGCCTAAATTTAACTTGCAGCAGTTTTGTTGCTTAAAGAAAGAATTTACAATCTCCATTTCTTATACTACTTAATGTTTAGCTTTTAGAATACAATGGGAGAATATAATAATGGCCAGTCTTCGCAAGCGAAGATTTGGGAATGGTCATTAACCCTTCGAGCCTGCGCAGTGGATTTTTTAGGTGAGACACAGCGTGCGCTGAACTGAGCCCACCCTTTAATCCTGAGGTTCATCTGCCGGGGCCAAGCAAGCTTGGACAGTGGCAGTGAGGTTCTCAGGACGTAGGTTTGTTTAGAGTGACCTTCTCTTAGATGGATTGTCTTACAAGGCTGACGAGATCCATCTGCCCGGGGGGCCGGGAATCGAACCCGGGTCGCAGCGGTGAGAGTCCTGCACCCTAACCACTAGACCACCAGAGGCCCCAATGGGAGAATAACAACCTATTATTTCTGTATTGTAAGAAAGGGTATAACCAGTTTAATTTTATTGAAAAGAACTCTGGTTTTCTAAATCTGTCCTTACTACTAATGGAAAAAGAAATGTATTCAAAAGACAATTACACGATGCTTTACAATTGTTTGTGAAGCTGTTATAGACATTGAGAAGAAGCTGGAAAGTTGCAAGAATGCACTGCTATGAAAAAGTAAACAGAAACTACAACATTTAAAAAAAAACCCAACAAAACAGAATTTTCCTTTTACAGCAGTTTCACTATCTTCCAAAGCCTTCTTCAAATATTCCCTCCATAATTAAAAAATTTGTTGGACTCTTGGAAAACAGCTACTATATTTCTACTGAATTGTATTGTTGCTGATTGGCAAACCATAAAATAAGGAACAGAAAAGTTCAAATGCCACACAAACCATATTTTTTAAGAAGTTCACAGTACTCGGTTAAATTCCCTGATAGTTCTTTCTTACAAAATAAACAAACAAAAACTCCAACTTTTTCTAAAATACATATCACAGCTTATTTAAAAGAAACATTTCTAGGAAAATAAATCTAGTACAGTAAAAGCAGCTGGTGCAATATGCAGTGGATTTTCTGCAGATGATGGGCAATATTTCACTATTTCCAAACAAATAGAAGTAAATAACAATCACCTCTTAGACTGGCTTCCTAATAAAATAAAACTTGTCTCCCTCTTTGTACTGGGCTCATTTGCCAGTTTTGGTAATATTTGACTAAGGGAGACAACCTCACTTAACATTAATTTCCAACAAATTTCCTTAAATGAGTAGCCAAGTGAAAAGAAACTGTAGATTCTGTAGAAAACACTGAGGGATAAACATGGCTGCTATTACACAAAGGGCCACAATTTTGGATAAAATGCCTTAGAAACTAAGGCTAAATATATTTGAATAGATTTTGAAATAACAAAATAAATCCTATTTTATTATTGAATTTTCAGCACACTTCATTAAAGTAATTCAAAACATTCTTTCTTCTCCAACCTGACCCAAGGCCCAAGAAGGATGTCTGTGTTACGCAATGGTGAGTGAAAATAAACACATTACTACCAGTTTTGCAGCACCCTCTGGGCTTTGCCAGTCTCTGTGGGGATGTGGATTTCCCAATCTTTGGCTCCATGGGCAGCTACGATACCCCGGACCAAAAAAACCCAGAAGCCCTTGAGCTCCAAGGCTGGGGCTATGGGATAGGAGGCAAAGAGAGACAGAAAACCATAAGTTACACTTCTGACACCCTTGGGCTCTGCCAAATCAAAGACTTTTCCCAAATTAACATTTTGCAAGCAAAACCCAATTGAACCAGGAGACCCCAAGCTTCATCCTAGCAAACGTATCCAATGACAAGCAAGATGGCTAAGGGATGTCATCAAAATGTCACAACGATTGGGCTGATTATGCTTGTCTGGAGTTGGCAATGTTCCCAAAGTTTCTATAAACCCTACTGGAGACTCTAGTGCGTGAAGAGAGGCAGAAAAAAAAGAGAGGGAAAGAGAAGGATATGCTGATGATGGTGACCTATTAGCAAATTTAAGGGATAACTGGATGCAAAGTAGAAGAAAAAAAGGCAGTGCTTGGAGCATAGCAGTGAGGAGAAGAGAAGTTTGGACTGGTTTCACAGCAGAGAAGGGTAACCTGGGCAACTCAGATGAAAACAGATTTTTTTATTATTTATTTATTTTTTAATAGAGACTTTCAAATATTTCTCCCCATTTTATTTTGGGCACTTCCAAAGCAACTCAAATCAAGCACCTCAGAGCTATTCAGTGTCCAAAAAAGGATGCAGCATGTGAATGAACAAGAATTTCCAGATGGCACATCTCGTGAACTCAAATAAGATATCCCTAGGGTATTAACTAATGAAATCTCTACTTCCTCCAGCTACTTGTTGCTTGGAAGAATTCAGATGGCATTAAAGCATTTCACTGGAAATGAAAACATTTTAAACCTCACAGTCCTACTTTGCTTGAAACCTGATGTGGTGTCAGGAAGCTCTTGTCTCCTGAGACAGACTGCATACATGATAACTTAAATCTGACTAATCTTGGTTTCTCTGTTTGGATGGTATATTGTTTTGACAACAGAGTGATCAGAAGTTCAAAAGGACTGGAATGAGGGAAGAGCAGCAGAGCATGAACTGCAGGTTTCATAGCCATGTAATGTATACATAATAAAGAATACAGCACAATATTATGAAATGCAGCATGTCATTATCATTTTTTTCTCCTAGAGGCATAATCAAGTCAAAAAATGTTACCACTTGCAAACAAAAGTATGATACAGAAAGCAAACTGTATGCCATGTGCTGCTAATGCCTTTACATTTCCTTGTAGATGCAACTTTGAATCCTAAATGGGTATAACACTAAACATGGAGTGATGCCTAAAATAACTGAAAAATAGCAGCTCCATTCTGAGGAGAAACAAGAGGAAAAAACTGAAATCATGACAGAATTCGCAAGATGTCCTGCATAAAATAGGTTTTGAACTGTTCACAAATTAAGAAAGTAAATTGGTTTCCAGTAAAAAGAAAAAAGTCAGATTGTTTACACAGACATGAACAGTTCAGGAAATACTATATTAAGAATCCCAAATCTTTTACTTGATCTATAATGAAATGTTTAGTTTCTGTATTCTTTAACTACTTAATTAAAAAAAATAAAAATATGGTCAACCTTGAAAACAAAAACTTTGTTTTGAAGCCAGAACTTAAACCCCCTTGCACCAACTTTACTAATTTAAAATGTAGCTTAATATCCTTCAGGGCCCTGCTGGCAGCCAGCCAAATGCTTTCCCACTGCCCACCACCTCCTCCCCAGGGAAAGACCGGGAACTGGCATCAGCATCACTCAGAGATGAGCAAACACAGGCCCCTTCCCACACCTGCCAGCAGTCCAACCTGGATGGGAAGTGACAGGAGAGATGGGGATGGAAGACGTCTCCTTCTGACCATGGGCTGCTCAGTGCAGTCCCTGGCACTGCTGTGCCCAAGCTAAAGTCTGCAGGAGTTGCAGTATTGGGATCTGCTCCCGAGCAGATGGCCCAGTTTTCTCCACTTTAAATTTTCCTAGGTAGAAGGCTTGGGGTGGCCCAAGAATATCTAATGTCAATCTATTCAACACCACCACTAAGTTTGGTCATGAATGGTTAGAAAATGGCTAAGAAAGACCAGCATACCCTTTCCTACTTCTATGCCACACCTGAGGGCTGGTATTTCAATCTCTGCTTCATGAAAGTCAAAAGAGAACAAATCTTTATGCAAAAAGATGTTCTGCTATCCTCTCCAGTCTCTCACCTACTCTTCACAATGCATAAAAATCTTAGCTTCTGCTAATTCAGGAGTGACTATCCTTATTTGAGGACAATATATTCAAAAAAAGTATTGCTATAACTCTTTTAAAAAGCAATACAATACTTCTGCTGCTTTCATCACAGTTTTATGAGGTCACTACAAGTATTTACATAAATCTTACTTTCTCTCATCTTTTGACATCATTCATTCTTTTTAGGACTTTTCCTCTACAAAAGCAATAATTATTATAGTTAAGCTTAACAGAATTTCCTTCACATGTTCCAGAGGGCAGAAGTTAGATGTCACCTAACTGCATGCAATAATTAATGCACTTTGTAAATAGGACTAAAAGAAAAAAAAAATCTTCCAAGACCAATCTTATATCTTCACTGTTTTTCCACAGAGTGCAGCTTATTTCACTTACAAAATGGTTGATTTAGACTGTCTGCATAGTGCTTTGGTTATGACAGAGCACATAAATTATATTAACAAAGAGTACAGCTGGATTCAGATCAATTGTAGATGTGTTCCTGTGTAGTATCAGGTATACTAAGTCTTGACACCTCGTAAAAGGCTAAGCACCACTATCATGTAGCACACACCAAATGCTTACTCCTGGACAATTACTCCCTTGGTTTCATTCACTGATGAAATTATTCAGAAGAATTTGTCTCAAATTCTATTTGTCCAGGAACACAGACGCAGGAAAGCTTGTGTGTCTTACGCTTAGTCATACCTTCAGCTTGTCCATAATGTGACACCAACAATCAGCAAGCTAGTGAGCTTAAATTTGAAAAAACAAACATTAGGAAATGCACAATATTCAAAAGGAGAATTAATGAAATATTTTAGAGCTTTACCTTTTTATACTAGGGACTGAAACTAATTCTGAATTTACAGCTCTTCCTCCTTTGAAACACAACTCTGGTTCCTAAAAGGAGTACCAAAAATTAATATAAAAATTGTTTTGCATACCTCTGTTCTCATAATCATTTTATAGGGAGAATATGGCAAAAAGACTAAAGCAAAACAGGAACAGAGGCTAAAAGCTATGCATTGATCTATTTCCTGATCTTCATCGTCAGAAAAGTAAGCAGATTAAACGGGAAGAAAGAGTCCAACTCATCTTCAACATTTTGAGCAGCTTGACATTTTTGCAGGGTAGGTGAAAGAGTATGTGCCTCATACATAGTAAGCTGTCACTTCCCTCAGCAGAATTAGACAGTGATAGTGTTAACGAAGTGGCAAACAGGTCCACACTATGGAGAAAGATGCATCTCATGAAAAAGAAAGACATTTCTTAACACAGTCCTACATCTTAGAAAACCAAGAACATTACTTGCCATTACTCATGGAGATGAGTATCTGTTACACTGTTCACATCGTTGGCATTGCATTTATCATAAGGACAGCAACCTTCCAGTGCACCAGCAACTTTCAACTCACTGTCAGGCTTATCTTTTCAGTACCAATCTACCTTGACAAAGAATAGAGAAAACAAACCCATAATTACAATTCCAGTCCTGAAGGACTTTTTTTCCTTTTCTCCTTTCCCCTTCAGATGGTATGGGACTTTTCTTCCACCAAGGGAAATTATAGCTGCAGCAATTAACTATATTCATGGTATAGGAAATCGTTCTATACAGCTGCTGCCACACACACAATAGGCACAGAATGGTTTTGGCATCAAACAAAGGAGGAGGCCATTTTCTCTAGAGTGAAGAAATTAGTTGTCAAGCACACTTATGGACTTGCTGTTTGAATTTATATTGTGCTCCAGCAAATCCTGTAGATTTAATTGCCACTAGGAATCTCAACAGTGTATTCAGTATTTTTGTTAAAATATAGCAAAGCTAGTTTCGCTTCCTGCAAGTTTGATTTTGAATTTAGTTCTGTGTGTTATATCTTACACAAAAATTGTAAAAGCTGAGCAGTGGTGGGGATGCTAAAGTCCAAAATCGCTCCTGAATTATGGAAGAAAACAAGTAAGGATATTTTTTCTTTCCCTTTTTTTAAGTTATAAATACATTTTTCCATTTTCTTTCCTTTAAAAAAAACCACCTTAGTTTAGTCTTGTCTACTTTTCACCATCTAGAATGTGAATTGAGGTATTACTTCCAACATCTGATAATTTTCATTGCTCCAACTGTGCGAAGTACTCCAAGGAACTGAAACAGAGCAAAGTATGTGTTCCAAAGAGATTGCAATGTAATTTTTAGAAGTAGCACAAGCAGAAGGGGGCGGGGGGGGAGGAAGGCATGAGGACAGAAGAAAGACATTAGTAAAATCAATCAGAAGTCTACCACTTTCATCAAAGATGCAATAAACATGTAATTTCAGGAGCAGTTTCATTACACTTTGCCTCAAGTCTTCAACAGAGAAACTTTCACTTCTAGAAATACAAGTGCACACAATATCCATGCCACATCTAGTATTCTCCAGAAACAAATGTAAAAGAAACCTACCTCCACAGCTAATTATAAAGCACTACTACATCAAGCATCAAGCACCTCTCAAAAAGAAAAAAAAAACCTGCACTACTGGTAATATTTTGCTTACAGTAAGCACCAACCTAAACCCCACAAATCACATGGGTTTTTAAAAGCAAGTACAGCTCATCACAACCAAAGAAACAGAAGATGTCTCTCTTTTGCTCAAGAGGGATTAAGAGAGCTAGAAAGACATTTAGTAATGCAACAGTCTTCTTTAGAGTATAAAGGAAATCTCTGTAGGAAGTAGTTGTGTACATAATCTATAAAGGCTATGCTCTTAAAAAAAATTCTTTAATGATTTTTGTTGGGTTTTAGGTGTTTTAGCAAGTCACTTAAGAATTAAAATAGTACAAACAAGCTCAATCTGCAAGAAATAAATTAAAAATACTTTATTTGTAATTAAAGACTATCCAGTTGCTACATAGCTACAAAAAGTAAAACTATACTCAAAATTATCAAGACATGTCTGAACTAATGTATTTAAATGCATTCCAGTCAATACCTGAAAATTATTTCAGCCGGCATGGTGCAAGTAACATTTCCTGCTCAAGAACACATTATGTGTAACTTGGAAATAACCTGTGACTTCTAGTGGTTACTATAATTTTTCTGTTTTCCCTAGATAACAGTGATACAAAGAAGTAACTCAATCCGGACTTCTAAAATAAAACCTTAAAATTTTAAGAACGATCTCTGGATTATGTTTTATATGACATCAGATGAGCATCCATCTGCATACCTATCTTCGATACTATCCACATGGACATATATTTTAAGACAAAGATTGATTTTGGAAACCATTTAGCCCAAACCATAAACACACCATAGCAGTTTTAGTAGTGTCCTCTAAAACATAACCACTTAAAATGACAAGATTAATATACCCTGATGTTTCCAGATGTCAGATTCTCAATGCATCTTAGCTGACTAGGTTCAATTATCTAGATTAGAGGTCTTTCATTTCCATTAGCTCGCATGCAACAATAACAACAAAAAGAATGAATGAGATAGAACAAAAACATATGTTACCCTCCATTTCAATTTTGACTCTTACAGCAACAGTTTCAGACAGCTTTCCTCAATTGTGTAGTGTGTTTGGTGACTTAATTTTTAATTAAGAAGGCTAGTTAAAAAAGACTTTAACTTTTAATATGAAAAATTATGCTGAAATGTGCACTACTTTACTGTTGGAATTTATCCTCTCCTTTGTAAATATTAATAAACTATTAGAACTCTGAAAATTCATATTATTAGAATACAACAGGGCCCACACCCATGGTCCATAGAGACTGTGACAGACAGTTCCTGTGAAACATAAACCCTGTGACTGCCATTTGTACACATGTGTGTTGGAAAGGATGTAATTTAGAAGCCAGTTCCTATGACATGACAAACATCTCTCTCTCTCAAAGAATGAAGAATTGTGCTTTGCACTCGTAGCTATGTGAGTCAATGTTTCTCCAAGAGGCAAAAATTTGTATTTTTTCTAAACAAAGGCATGAGACCTAAAGTAGAAGTTTTGATTATTTCATTTTAAGTTCAGTCAAGAAAAAACAGAAAAAGAAGTGATTAAAAAACCAAACCAACAAACGACAACAGTGGAAGGTGTAAGTGCTATGACTATCTCCTGATTTAGGTGCTCAAATGATAGGTAATAGGTATATGTGCTACTCAACTTCAGCACTGTAAATCAGATTAAGAAAAAAATTCAATTTAGCACATTTAACTCCATATATTTATCACCTCGAAAAAAATAAAAATGAGATTAAATTCTTTGAGGAGACTTTAACTTGCTGGATGTCTGCTGGGAACTCAACACAGTGGAGAGAAGACAGTCTAGGAGGTTCCTACAGTGTGTGAAAGATAAATTCCTGACACAGCTGGTAAGCAAGCCTACCAAGGACGGTGCCCACTAGACCTGCTGTTTATGAACAGAGAAGAGCTGGTGGGAGATGTGGTGGTCAGAGTCCGTCTCAGGCATAGTGAACACAAAACAATGAGTTTCTGATTTTTGGTGAAGCAACAAGGGGGTCAACAAAACCTCCGCCTTGGACTTTTGAAGGGAGGACTTTGGTCTGTTCAGGACACTGGTTCAGAGTCCCTTGGTTAAAAACAAAGGGGTCCAGGAAGGCTGGACATAATTTAAGAAAAAAGCAGGACAAGAGGAAATGGCCTCAATTTCACCAGGGGATGTTAAGGTTGGACATCAGAATAAATTTTATTCACTGAAAGGGTGGTCAGGCATTGGAATGGGCTGCCCAGGGAGGTGGTGGAATCACTGTCCTTGAAAGTGTACAAAGGCATGCAGATGTGACAGAGACATGGTTTAGTGGTGAACACAGTGGTTATGGGTTAATGGCTGGACTCGGTAGTCTGGAAGGGTTCAAGAAACAACTGGACATGGCACTTAGTGCTTAGTGCTATGGTTTAGTTGACATAGTGGTGTTTTGCCAAAGGTGGGACTCTAGGATCTTGGACTCTAGGATCTTGGAAGTCTTTTCCAACCTTAATGATTCTATGATTCATGACGATGAAATGTGAGCTGTGAGGTAATTAGCTATGCTGAAGATGAATTGTCATTTAACTTATACCAGGCTTAACTCTGAAAACATGATTATGCTAACATATAAATAGTGCATACTGCATACATTGGCAGAGGGATCCTGATGTTTCCAAAGGTTTATCTTATTGCACTTCCAAAGAGCACACACCATTTCCCCGAAACTTCTCTTAACAGAACAAAAAAGTTTTCTTTATTCTTCTTTACTTCAGGTTAAATAATATTAAAGAATATTTCACATCTGAAAAGGGACTATAATTAAGCTTTCCTGTCTCAAAGTGAGTTCCGCTTCATGACTTAAAGTCTCTCCCTTGAGAACTCTACCAAAGCCATACACACATGCACCCTGATGGTACCATTTTCCCATCTGAAGAGACAGCCCACAGAAGCTTCAGGACGCAGCTAACATCATCTAAACACTCCTTGCTGTTTATTACTGAAACTGTGTGGGGAAAGTGGGATGAGGATTTTGAAGCCTCTCTGAGGTGACAACACTCGGGAACAAATTAAATCCCCATGAAACTCACTTTATTTGCACAGAATGTGCTCCTGGGGAGCACACTGGTGCTTCAGGCCAAGGTGCTGTGCCAGCCCACCGCAACGGCACAAACCCGACTCCTGATCCCACCCAGCACAGCCCCTTTAGGGGTTGGTCACCCCAGAGGGGAGGCAAAGAGCCACCACGTTCCTATGGCGTGGACTCCTCCCAACCCTTCAGGTGCAGGGAAAGCTCTGTTATTTTTATGTTGCGTTAGCAGTGGGGTGCGAGCAAAATAAATCAAGGAGGAGCTACGACTAAACCAAGTCTGGTGGTAGGCAACTGATCACCGAACATTTGCCATAGTACATAGATGTCCTCAGTGATGTGCTTCAGATCAGGCTTTCTTCCTGTATACAACTGTTCTGCATAAAAATAATCTCATCTTCACCTCAGGACAATGAATGACAAGATCATCATCTTCGCCAAGGACTTGTTCATGCCATCCTTAGAGCATTTCCTGAAAATTTAATTTTTGAAGTCTGACAGAAATCGAATTTTATTTTTTTTAAATTTTTAGTTGCCAAATCCAGATACAAAAACTGCAACGTGGAAGGGTTACAAGTCTTACACCCTACCCCACACTGGTTTTACTTCAGGCTGACAGAAGGATGAAGGTTGGAGGCCACGACAGCTGCGATCCAGCTTATTCACGCTTACCGATCCCAATTGCTGCTGCCTTTGGGAACTGCTGGAAGGCTACAGATGCCACTAGCAACTGCAGGTTGCAAAACCAGCTTCTTTGGCTGGTGTAGCCTCCCTGAAGACCCAAGGTTTCTGCCTTCAGAGGTTCTGAGTGCCTTGTATACACTCATCCTCAGTTAGGGAGTGTGCTATTGCAAGAAAAACAATTCTGCCTAACAGCGAGTTAACAGAGTTATTTTCTTCTAATATTAGAGCATTTAAAGGAAGCTGTATTTGCAGAATTCATCAAACTAGCTTTGCAACTAATTTCTGCCAAGCTGTTGAATCCAACAGTTGGTAGCAGAAAGCATTAATTAGCATGTCACATTACTCTATCTGCCGTTACAGAATATTGATTGCAAGTTAACTATTACATGGAGTATCACAAAAAATTCTAAATGACACATTACACATAGCAGCTCTCTGCACACCATAGCAACAGGGAGAGATTGAAGTAAAATGGTCTGGTTTCTATAGCAACTATCACATAGACCATCTGTAATCAAAAGGAAACCTAGCAAAGGAAACAAAATGGGGGATTTTGCATACTGGAAGACTATTCATGTATTTAAAATATATCACTCTTTAATGTCCCACTCTAGTCCCAAGATATTATTCAAGTGCAAAAAACCTACAAAAGTTTCTTAAAAAACTTTTTACTTAATAAAATACAAATTAAAGCTCACCAGCACTATCTCCGTAACTACAAAAAGACACTCTCATAAAAAAGCCAATGTTTTTCAGATCCCAGACATATATAACCTTCAAGATCCATAATCCATGTGTTCATCAAGTATTTGGTTACTATTTTATTCTGAAACTCAAATACTAGAAGAGGGCTACTGGTACAATATTTCCGACTATCTACTATATAGAACTGTTTTTAGAAAGATATCAATCTCAACAGAAACATTTAACCACACTGTTTCTAAAACATAGAATATGAAAACTTATCCATCTTTTGGGGGAAAAAAAACAAACAAAGAAATCCAGATATGAGAAAACAACAAAGAGAAAAAAATTAAAAGCCTCTACAACTGGAGAGACACTTTTGTCCTGCAGTTCATGTCCTGAACAGAACAGTATTATATTAAGGCACATAACACGTGAATGGAAGGTAAATTCAATGTCAGGGATGCAAGACACTCTCTTCTTTACCTTTCAGTATTTTAAATCCAGAGAAAATAAAAGGGACTCTTAGATAGGGAAATACTTTCATACTAAATGTAATTTTTGGTGGAAAGTAACTGGCTATACACAGGCTTTTAATAAATTATAGAACTAGCAATCAGGGAATAAAACTTATTAATATCAGTCCATTTCTTTTGCTTGGGAAAATGTTGATTTGCAGAACATCAATCATCCACATGCTGAAGGTCGGCATTAGCGTTCTGGCTTCATTCAAGGCAGAAAGGGGCAATGTGGAATAACAAAACCACTTCTTTCTTCAGTATGTGGAAGGGGCGCTAAGGGAGCAGCATGGTGATCCTATGCGGTCAGAAGTTTATTCATCACTAGAGTTTGCGTGACATAGACTTCCATTGCCACCCAAAGCTGTAAGTTACTCGACTGACTACAGTACTACAAGAGAATTAAGAATGAGTCTTGTAAGAAGACTTCAATCCAGAGCTAAAGAGAGTCTTTCATGTTCTAGAGCTTGATAATCCATTTTGCAAAGATATCTATATTTGTTTAGTTGTGAAAGTAATCTCAGTGCTCAAGCAACCTTAGGTTGGATCTATAATTATCCTGAAAAAAAACCACCAACTGTAGTGAGTGTAGACTCTTCTTTCACAGATTTAGGCAAAATTAAATAGATCTAAAGTGTTGTTTTCATAATTTTGTCCACAAACCCATTTTGTTCGTTTATCATATTCCTGATGTCAGAGAACATAGAAACAAATGTCAGGATGCTACACATCCTTCCTGATAATACATACATGTAGGGAGCAGTTTTCAAAAACAAATCCTCTGGCTGCACAAGTACCTTATACCACTAACAATCCTTATTCTTTTTTTAGCCAAGAGTCAAGGCAATATCGTATCTTCTAGTAGGTTTGCATAGTGTGCAAGAAATGGAAGCCAATAACTGAAAAAATACCCACCTCTATTTAACTCAGTAGTAACAACTTTTACAAAATGTACTAGTATTTAAAGAAGTGGGGAGGTTGTGGGATGCTAAGGAGGAAGCTTTGAAATTGGTTATCTAAGGAAGTAATTAACACTGGTAGGAGATTACATTCTTGGCTATGTCTCCATTAGCAATTATGTAGCACAACAGGAATCATTCAGTAGATCAACAAAAATTGGTGCCAAGGCCTCTGTAGGCCTCCACTACATACAGAAAGTTTTTTATTTCAGACAAGATTTAGTCTTGGACAAAATGTTTTCAGCACACGTACAGTTCAGCCATTGGTTTGGACCCCATAAAGGGTTGGGGGCACAACTCAAGTTTCTGCTTTTACACACAGCTGCCACTTTAGTTTTTTATCATGCTTATCAAAACCATTCTATAATCAGGAAATTTACTTCCAGTTCAAATTTTAAAGTATTTTTAATATATAAACAAAGAAGTCCCTGAAATCTTGCAGTAGAGTGGAGTTGACTTGTATCTCTTCAGCAATATCATGTAAAATTTTCAGCATGAAGTCAAGGAAATTTATGAGTTTTGTTCAGTTTTGATCTTTCAAACCTCACAGTGAAAGTGGGAACATGAGAGCAAATGAACCGTCTATGGAGAAAATGATAATTTGGAAAAAAAATCTGAACCTTAAAATTATATGAAAATGTTCCGTAAAGGTTTAGTAAAAACAGTGTTTGATCCAATTTGCTTTACATTTTCAAAAGATATGTCTTACCAAGTTAATGAACATTAATAGCAATTATACACTCAGATACTCAAGCACTGCAGAACTTTTTCCCTGCAATTGTGCAACTAATATATAATGTATGATATCTGGGAATTCTATGCTGCTTCATTGATTATGACTTAATTGCTTTGTTGCTATATCTATGATAAATGTGTGTGCACTATCAGAGAAATAAAAATTTATGAAAATTTAAAAAATAACATGCATAAATTTTAAACACAAAATAATCCTGTTGGAACAGAGAACTACTTTATCATATGATGGTGCAGTTTAAGATGTGATCAAAACAATTCTTATTAGAAAGTTTTCTGACATCTGTAACATCGCAGCATAAGATATATTTGATTTTAAATGACACTGCAAAAGGTCAGAACAATTCCCCTAACCTTGTCAAGGCTGGCGAGATTGATAATTGTTTTAGGTAAACTTAGCATCCATGTCATGTGTATTGGACTAAATATAAAATTCAGAGAACAGAGGGAACAAACATATATTTAGAAATTAAAAGTGGAATTTCATTTTCCAGACCAACAGTTCTGTATCCAAGAATATAATTCTGTAAATATTAACCAGTTCACTGTCATCTGATTGTTCTGACAATTTATGTGGAAGTTGCACTCAATTGCATGGAAACTGAGTGAAAACATTATTAACCTCTTTGCTGGTCTACCCTTTATAACTACAGTAGAATTTCTTAAGACCTGTCTTTTTTTGTGTGTATGTAACTGCTTGAAATCCAAAACAATCTCTGCAAGTATACAAAAAAAATTTAGTTGTGTTTCATCTTCTTCCTAGATATGCTCAGTAACCATTTAACACTGGCTTCTGCCTATTAAATCTTCATTTTAATTCAATGAAATTGATTTACTTAACATTCAATGTTCATTAACAAAATTTCTTTTGTGTCTAACTTTTTTAACCGCAAAATTTAGAAGACAATGGAAATGTTTGCACTGTACTCAAAGCCATTTTTCTTTTCATCAGAGCATAAGACAACTGACAAATCATTCTCTACAAACATTCTTGAAACAGTGAATTAGTACTCTATATGAACTCACTGCAGCCTAATTCAGACAGAACCAAGTAATAGCCATGCTTTTGTTTATTCACTGTATTGAGAAACTTTATAAAACATTAAACTGTGAAGAACAAAAATCAGAATTATGGCATTGCATTTTTATGTATTTGTATTCTTAAGCTTAGATATCCCTTAGCTGATACTTACAATGCTACAGGAAGCAAAAAGTCCATAACATTTGGGGTCACTGAGAGAATATGTTCGGAGTATTACAATTACATGTAGCAAAAGATTTGTCCTCAGAGGATACATGAAAACAAAAAAAGATAAATTCGTTACGCACACACATGTGCTGCTGGCCAGCAGAATACGTATTAGGAAAAAAATACAAGTGTCCTGGCAGTACACAGCAACTTCAGTTCAACCACATTTATCTCTGTGCTACTCTGATGCAAAAATGACAAGAGATAAACATCCATATTCAAAGGAACTTAAGCCTGATTGCTGAGTAGAAAAAAAGAAACACATTTCACAAAGAATCTATGCAATTTAACATTTTAAAATGCTGTGGTTTTATTTACATGAATAAAAAACTCTGTAGTAATTATGGACACAGTACCTTGGTCATTAAAAGATACATATATCATATATTATGCTTCTCTAACAGTGATTGATAGTTTAGAAAATATAGCTAGACATATTTTCTATTTCCCTGAATACATGTTGATGAGATACTACAAAAACAAATTACACAAGTAGGGCATCACCTTTGTCAGCAAAAAAATATTATCATTTTCTCAAATAAAGCTATTGTACTTATACACTGGACATTATCATTACATTTTGAACTTGTCTTTTTTAACTTAGAATATGTTGTAGGAAATTTTAATTCTACTTTATGTTGTAAATAACTTACAAAACCTGGGCAATAACAAACATGAAGAGCTAATTCTTGTATGATAAACACAGGGGGACACAGTTATGTTTCATCCGTGATCATGAAGAGAGAATGAATTACAGAAACCAACTCTAGCAGCTTCTCTAAATTATGTCCCAATGCACACTCATGGAGACTGTATTTTGCATTTACAATATACTTTGCTCAGGTATTATGGAAGTGATCATGACTTCTTATCCTTCCTCGTCTGATTCATTGGTCACTGTCTTTGATTAATACAGTTAATCTACCTGACTGCTTTTTTCAGTCACAAGAATAAAAACAATTCAAATAAACCGAAGAGAACAAAAAGCACTTTAAAAACCTCCAAAAATAATATTGATGCTGTCTTCCTTTTTTTTGTTTTTCCCTATGATAATTTATCCTGTATAAAATTCTCTAATGTGTTGGTCAAAAAGAAAAAATAAACACCTAGCAAAAACTAATTTTATATTCAACAGATTAATCCATTATGCTCACATATCTGGAATAATACTTCCTTGTAATGTCTTTCTTCCTTCTTACTAGCTTTCAATAACACTTTTAAGCACTTTTTATCACTTTGAGCAGTATTTCCAGAAGATGCCAATTGCAGCATGTAGCTCAACTTCACAGAGTTTACAATCAAATGCTTAGTGTTTGACAAGAAATTAAATGTAAATTCTGGTGAATTCACTTTCATGCACAGAATAGTGTGTATTAAATTTCCTTGCCCATTTTTAAATGTGTCTTTTTTAGTGTTTCTTTATATATGACTAGCAGATCTCCTGAAGCAGGCCAAGAGTAGATCACTGGACACTGATGTTTACAATCTGATTATCTGAACTACTGGCTGCTACTTCGAGGCAACCAAAAGGGCATGCTTAGCTAGTAGGTGAGGCAATTTATTAACAACACAATATTTTTTAATTCTTGCAATCTAGGTCTAATTCCATCACATGCTTGCTGTAAAAAACTCCCCTTGAAGTCTGACAGCTTTTAATTCAATTTCCTTGCATGGTAAAGAGATACCCCTCTGAACCACAATAAAAAGAATATTTCATTAAATTCACCAGGCCAAACAGGATTCTTGTGGCTATATTTTGAAGGATTGGTAACAAAACAAAACAAAAAATAATTAAATTTGCTGTATTAATAAACCAGAAAAATATAAGCTCTCTTCAATCAATTATTGCTAATAGTAGGCTTAAACTAAAATATCATGTAACAATTTAACAAACGTAAAAATCTGATTTGTTAGATACTACATAGATAGAAATGATACAATTCTGGTCTTAATGTACTTAAAACTACTCCTAAGCACTTCTTCAGAGAAGGACGTTAAATCTGCATGGGACCTCACAGGTTATGTAAAAATGGAGTAGAAATTAATATCACTTGGACATTAGTGAATAACAGAATGGGGGGAATACAACTGACCCAGTTTCCAAACCAGTAAGAAAAGCAGACTTCAGAAACAGTAAAATATTTCAATGATCTGCTTTTATAGCAATTTTCTTCATTTTCATGATAAATCGAAAATACCACATCATCTTTGTATACACTTATACTGAACATTTGATCTTCACAGTCAAATGCTCCAAGGCCAAGTGCCTTAATCTTGTAAGTCCTACCTTTGTATAACCATAACAAATCACCTGCTATGTCAGACTTCAGAGACATTATTAGAAAGTTTATTTGAACAGTGCTTGGACACCAGCAAAATATTTATAACAGATAGCTTTGGTAGAGCAAATTCAATGAGCAAATCATTTAAAGAGAGCATGCAACATGAGTTAAGGTCTATATATCATAATGAATTATTATTTAAAAGATATTTTTAAAAAAAAATTGAGAGAAAGTAACACAGAAAAAGTTAAATAATCTAGCCCGTTAACTTTTTGAAAACTTGTTCTTAAAGATGCAGTTGAAGGTCATATAATATTTTTATCTGTTTCTTCTATAATAATGGCCAGTCTTCGTGAGCGAAGATTTGGGAAAGGTCATTAACCCTTTGAGCCTGCGCAGTGGATTTTTTAGGTGAGACACAGCGTGCGCTGAACTGAGCCCACCCTTTAATCCTGAGGTTCATCTGCCGGGGCCAAGCACGCTTGGACAGTGGCAGTGAGGGTCTCAGAACGTAGGTTTGTTTAGAGTGACCTTCTCTTAGATGGATTGCCTCACAGGGCTGACGAGCTCCATCTGCCCGGGGGGCCGGGAATCGAACCCAGGTCGCAGCGGTGAGAGTCCTGCACCCTAACCACTAGACCACCAGAGGCCCCTTCTTCTATATATACATGTTTAGAAACATTTCTGCTAGAGTATTTTTAAGAAATAAAATATTATTTCGACAAAAATATAAAATACAGCAACCCACAATCATTAAATGATGCTATTCAAAATTGAACCACTGTCATCAAAAAAAATCTACACAAATTAATATCTTCTCACTGCCATTCTCTTTTTTGCATTTGGCTTTCTGTACAGCAGAGAATGGGGTCTAAAGGGCCCCATAACAGCACAACAGAGTCCTGATCATGTTTCCCCATGGCAAGTAATGGCAAGACTAGATACTACTGCTCTGGCTGGCCATATGTAACTATCAGCAGAAATCTATACCTCTCCCTAGTATCACATGAATAATGCATTAGCTGTCTAATCATGTAGGATTTGTCTTTGAAAATACAGGCTAGCTCTTAAACAGCATTCTAATCAATTTTGTCATACAGTACCCAAAGTAACACAACACTAGGTTTCTTTTGCTGCTCTAAAATATTTGCTTAGTGTTTCTAGCTGTGACTGTCTCCTGTTTGAATTTTTCATTGAGAAAAACTAGGATAGTACATTCATTTTTTTAACTTAAACAAAAATACTTTTTTTTCAGATAGATTTGGGTGTTTAGTGCACTGACATATAAAAAATATTTGACAAACAATCACATTTCAATCTAAATATGCAGCCCAGACCCATGTCACACCTAATATGTGAACATAAGGATGGTAAACCAGTTCAGTGGAACTAATGGCAGCCTAAAACAGCAAAACCTGCATTTGTTTAAGTCTTTATGCATTTCCCCATCCCATCCATTGCATTAGCCCAGTGACTCTGATTCCCGAAGTCCCCTCATGCATCAAATTCCTATTCTTGGCAGCACCACAATGCTCCCTGCTTTCACCAGTATCCTTTCCTACCTCTGCAAGGGCAAACTTCAGATGACAGCAGCTGTCCTGAATGTACATATGTGCTTGTTGCTCTACAACAAGTTTCACATCTACTCACCATCCAACCACTGCCATACAGAGGGGACAAAGATCAGATTGCAACCATCTGCTCACTGTGGAACTACCCTTTTCTGTCTGCTTCACAGCCCCTGCTCTTTTTTTCACAACTTCAGCATAAAATTAACATCTTTGGGAGCTCCACCGCTCTGCCAAATTTGATGGACTAAGGCAATGATTTTGCAGAAAAAGGATAATCAACAAAGTGGACACTTCACTGGTAGGTTGATCTGAAAACCCTAGGATGCAAAAACAATGATGGAGATGACTCAATTACTTTGAATTTGGCCTGCCTAAATTAATTTAAGCAAAACACACAGATCTATTTAAAAGGGGAACTAGGTAACAGAATATTTTGGAAAGGAGCAATCTAGAAAGGATCATGAACAATACTGGTTTCACACAAAGACTCTTTGCAAGTCTGCAGCTTAGAAGGTCAGCATGATATTTGAACCTATAAAGAAATGTCAAGAGAGAGCAAGTAGGTGATGTTATGGTATTAGCAAGATTATTACTATGATAATATGTGCAGGACAGGTGCCCACGTCTTTTAGGCTGCCGCTAAGAACTGTAAAATCTTAGAGGAGTGATGGAAAAATTACTTCAGGCATGTTAAAGCAGTTGAGTCTGTTTATTGCAGTGAGAAATTTTGGAGGTGACTTGAACAAGAATTACACACAAGCTAGAGCAGGAAGGGCTTATAATAGTAAATAGGTCTTTAATCTAGTAGAAAACGTCAAAACAAAAGCAAAGGATTAGAAACTGAAGCTAGACAAATTAGGTGAGAGTAACTGCATTTTGGACAGTCTTTAAGAATTAAGGTGGATGACACAGCTTTAAAAAACTAGGAAAGGGGGGCAGGAGGGAAGAAATGTTGGGGAAGTGATTTTTTTAGCATTAAAATAGTGAAGAAATTTGTGATGATCACCATTAACCACATAAATACCGAAATGTAGCAAAACACTTTTGACCTGCTGAAGTAATACAGACAATGTAAGTTCTAAACTAATGTAATTTGAGACACAACCTGATTAACAATGCTATGATCTGAAAAAAAAGCCTTTTGTAAACTAATCTCAACCTCATACTTTTTTCTACTCCTAAAAACTTGGTATTGATTTATGAAACCTTCTAATTTTCATCTAGAATCTGAAATCATGGATATAATTAGAGTTTGTGTTTTGGATTATTTGGCATTTTATGGGCCATTTTCCACTCCTTGGGTTGCTGAAGGGAGGTTGCTGGGCATTCATCTATCTGCCCCTCTGAAACTAATCTGCTGTTCTCTGTTTTACAATTCACAGTGTCCCCTGAGTCACCATTTATATTTGCCTAAGTTATGGCTCCTCATTACGAGCAATGATCACAATTCTCCAGCTGCTCACGCAGGTTTCACACAGGATTTGGTAGACTGTGACTGTAAAGGGCTTTAGCACTGTAGGCTAAGTCATGTAGCACACTTGCTCTACCTCTTCTAACACCAGCTTAACTGACCATGGCCAGGGACAGCAAAACTCAGCTTGTAAGCAGCAGCTCTTTCCTGATGGAATGTTCAGCTTCAAAACCAACGGCTTACCACAGTTCAGACTTGTGAAGTAATGTGTCAGTACACTACAGAACCAGCTTGAAAAGCCAAACTCAGTTCCAGCTACTGGCTTGAGATTCAGGAGGTTACATTTATAAAACAGGACCCATTCAGGATGTGCCAATCATCATAGATTCATAGAATTATTTGGATTGGAAGGGACCTTAAAGCTCATCTCGTTCCAACTCATCTGCCATGGACAGGGACACCTTCCACTAGACCAGGTTGCTCAGAGTCCCATCCAACCTGGTCTTGAACACTTCCAGGGATGGAGCATCCAAAACTTCCCTGGGCAACCTGTTTCAGTGCTTCACCACACTCACAGTAATGAATTAAAGAGTAGAGGGGCAGAATCACCTGGCCATGCTTCTTTAGATGCAGCCCAGCATACAATTGGTTTTCTGGGCTGCAAGCACACACTGCCGGCTCATGTCCAACCTCTCATACACCGTCACTCCCAAGTCCTTCTTGGCAGGGCTTAATCTGCCAGCTTGTATTGAAACCAGGGGCTGCCTGGACTCAGGTGCAGCACCTTGTGCTGTCTTACTAAATCTCATGAGACTCCCAGGGGCCCATTTTTTGAGCTTGTGCAGGTCACTCTGAATAGCACCCCATCCCTCAGGTGTGTCAACTGCACCAAACAGCTTGGTGTCATCTGCAAATCTGCTGAGGGTGCACTCAATCCCTTCGTTTATGTCATTAATGGCAATAGTAAACAACATTCATCCCAAGGATATAGGACATTCATCCTGGCCTGTATCAGGAACAGTGTGGCCAGCAGGACCAGGGAAGTGATTCTTCCCCTGTACTCAGTGCTGGTGAGGCCACACCTTGTGTTCTGTGTCCAGTTCTGGGCCCGTCAGTTCAGGAAGAATATTGAGGTGCTGGAGTAGGTCCAGAGAAGAGCAAAAAGGTTGGTGAAGAGACTCCAGCACAAGTCCTATGAGGAGAGGCTGAGGGAGCTGGGGTTGTTTAGCCTGGAGAAAAGGAGGCTCAGGGGAGGCCTCATCTCTCTCTACAACTCCCTGAAAGGAGGTTGTAGCCACGTGGGGGTTGGTCTCTTCTCCCAGGCAACCAGCAGTAGGACAAGAGGGCACGATCTTAAGTTCTGCCAGGGGAAGATTAGGTTGGATATTAGGAAGAAATTTTTTATGGATAGAGTAATCAGATATTGGAATGGGCTGCCCAGGGAGGTGGTGGATTCACTGTCCCTGGAGGTTTTTAAGATGAGACTGGATGTGGCACTTAGTGCCATGGTCTGGTAACCATGGTAGTGTTGGATCAAGGGTTGGACTTGATGATCTCGGTGGTCTTTTCCAACCCAGTTGATTCTATCATTCTATGATTAATTACCCAATATCCAAGTGAACCCTGTTACAACCAGTTGAAGTAATAATCATTAATTCAGCCTGGAAGAAAAGCCAAAAATCACAAGAGCTATCTCAGCTACAATTAAATTAATTTATAAAAACTCAGAAAGCATTAGGCAGTCTGACCTGTACATGAATTTGTACATGATTCAAAATTTTTACATGAATCCCCCTAAGGGAAGAAAGCCATTATCACAGGCATTGCAAATTCTGACAAGTAAGATTCTAATGTGAATAGCGAACAGAAATCAGGCTGCTTTGGATGCATGATATCCATCACCACAAATATATTTTTTCTTCCTCCAAGGATATTATCAATCTAAATTGCTCCTGACCACAAACAGAAAAAAACAGCTGCACATTCTTTGGGAAAGAGCACCATTCACTCATAATGTACTCTGACCATATGTGAAGATGACACACGACTGCACTCCCCGAAGAAGGCGTGATGTAACAAATGTTGGGAATGAGCCAATGTTGCAGACTCCAGGTCCTTTTAGCGTTGCTTTGTGATTGCATCCAAAGAAAGCACTGACAGCAGAAACAGTGGTATTTAATGTCTAGGTTATACCAAGGAGCCAGTCTGCATCAAACTTAGTTTCTTTAGGTGAGATCTATTAGACTAACTTGGAGTAATCAATGAAGTTATCCTCATGGAGGAAGGGAGCAGAGCAAACAGCACAGAATGGGGAATTACAAGGGGCTATGCAGAACACCTTGAGAGTAATAAAACCCAAATACTTGGCTGAGCATGTCACTTGTTCTTATTTAAGCACACTCACACTTTACAGGAAACCTTATCGGAAACAATCCTCTCCTGTGCCCCAGTCAGTCTATGCTCCCCTAATAGTAGGAGTGTCTGCTATTATTAGGGGCAGTTATTGGCTGCTAATGATTCCCCACTCATAGGCTAAAATTGGTAAGATATGGTGGCTTTGTCATCTGTATGATGATGCTGGATTGTTTCTAGAGAAAAGGAGCCAGAATTTCCTAGTCCATTACTTTGGCATTTCTAGCAAGCACTACTGGCATTTTAAAGAGAGAATAGTGGAATATTTGAATCATTACAAAATGATGCCAGAAAAGGAGGGACGGAGACCAAGAAACAGAAAGAAAAAGACACTCAAGATCCATAAATCTACTAGAAGTCCCTGAATATAAAGGCTGGGGAATGAATGGCATTCACACTGCTGTGTTAGAAAACAAACTGTATTTAGTCTAGGCAGCTAATGAAACTGCAGGTTCTAACTTCTGTTTACTTTCTGTCACCAGGCAAAATCTGCTGTATCTCAAGTTGAAAAGTTCATAAACTAAACATTATTTTAAAAGTTCAAGAACTACACACACATCATTATATAATGCAAGTGCTTAGTGTCCAGAATACACTGAAAGTTTGCCTCTTGACAGTCCTAAAAAGGCAGAAATATTTTTAAAAGCGTTGATTGAGCATTTTGTATCTTTACTAACAATAGCATTCTTTAGTTCTTTATAAATGGTTCTTTGCTTTTATTTATCTAACATTAAAACCCTAATGGAAATAATTTCTTAACTTATTTATATCCAGTTCAAAGTATTAAGACTAAGAAATTTCCTGGGAGAACACATTTTCTAATGAATCCCCTCTTTTTTTAGTTAAATTAAATGTTCACTAGAGAGCTTAAAGAAATGTTAGGATGAGTTTTAAAAACAATAAAAAGAGCTTCTGAATATAAGCAAGAACTCCTGAGCACGTGCCAAGAATTTTGCAACTTTATCAACATGATTAATAGTTTCATTTTGAAAGGGGCCATGAACACATACAACCCTGGAACTCATGAGGTCCCACACATGCAGTCAGCAACAGCAAAAGAACTCAGGAAACACTACAGAACTAAACAGCAAGAACTGTTCCCAGCTATTAGAGAGAGAAAAGTGGAGGGCTATGCCAAAGTGAATGTTTTCACAGAGCTGTATTTTTATGGTCTGAAAAAGCATGTTCAGTGGCATCAGAGCAAAGCAATAAACTATGCCAAGATTAAATCGCAAGGTTTTGAAAATAGCCCTTGTCCTTTCCTTACTCCATACTTGAAAATGCATATTAGGGCTTATTTCCTCTCAAAACCAGCCTCAAGAATGTAGGGCATATGTAAAGGGATCCCAACTGCTAATTAATCAATCACACTCTTTCATTCAGCAATACTTAATTTTACTTGGGTAAAAAGTTATAAAAGATGAACTGTTAAAGCGGAACTTAAAGAATTCCCTCACACTTTAATATTACAGATGGAATAACATTCTTATTTAGTAAATAAACAAATTATTTGGCAAATAAGAAAATCAACCATTACAGGCCAAGATTTAGAGTGAAGTCTGCTCATACCAAGAAATCATTTTTAGAAGTAGAAAGAAAGCCATGTTTCAGCAGCATTTATTCTTCAAAATTTTAGTACCTGAGTTGCATGTGTGCTGGTTATGGTAGAGTTAATTTTCTTCATTGTGGCTAGTGTGGGGCTGTGTTTTGGATTTGTGCTGAACACAAGGTTAATAACATAGAGATGTTTTTGTTATTGCTGAGCAGGGCTTACACAGAGCCAAGGCCTTTTCTGCTTTTCATATTGCCACGCTGGTGAGGAAATTGGGGGTGCATGGGAGGCTGGGAGGAGACACAACCGGGACAGCTGAACTAAACTGACCAAAGGAATATTACGTAGCTTATGGCATCATTCTTGGTATAAAAAGTTGGGGGAAGAAGGATGGAGAGGGGCACCTTTGGAGTGATGGTGTTTGCCTTCCCAAGTCACTGTTATCGTGTGATGGGGCCCTGCTCTCCTGGGGATGGCTGAACACCTGCCTGCCCATGGGAAGCAGTGAATCAATTCCTTGTTTTGTTTTGCTTGTGCACACGGCTTTTGCTCTTCCTATTCCTACTGAACTGTCTTTATCTCAACCTATGAGTTTGCTTGCTTTTACCCTCCTGATTCTCTCCCAGATCCCACTGGTGGGGGAGTGAGTGAGTTAGTAAGCGGCTGTGTGGGGCTTGGCTGCTGGCAAGCATGACAGCATGTCACATCTCACCTTGACCCTTCTCTCTAAAACTCAGGCAAACCCTTGATAAGAAAATGAAAAAACATTCAATATCAGAAGTTCAGATTTTCCAACAGTCAAGGCACTCTGTAAAAAATGTTTTCAGATTCATGAATTATTAGAATGTCAGACACTTGTTAATTTTCTTGTTGCATTATTAAATATTCTTTCATCCAGAAACAAGACTCATCTTTTCATTCTGACAGGGAATTCTTCCTAACATTTCTCAATTAAGAGTTTTTCAAAAGAACAACACTGTAGATAAAAGCAGTCAATCTGTCAGCTACACTTTCTGCAACAATATTCTATTTTTAACAGAAGCTTCTTTGGGACAGACTTCTCAAATTTCGGATAGCAATGTTGGTGAAAATCTCAATTTAAAAAAAATTCAAAGCACTTATCACAAAACATAGCAGGCTGAGATCCAACTTCCAGTAGATTTGGACTATTGACTCAGAGAAAAAGACACAGACCCACTCACCTGCTGGGTAGGACACTCACCTGGTTTGTAAGAGAGGTTTTAAATGCCTGCTACAGAGAGAGCTGAACAGTTCATACAAATGGGGGCAGAACCCCATCCATCATTTAGGACATGTGTGCTTCTTGCAGCAGAGAAGAGCAAGGACTTGTTTTACAATGAAGGATCAGATCACCAGGACTGTTCATCAAAGCCTGTCTCTCATTCCTGACATCTTTTTTTCACTTGTTTGGAACAACACTGAAAAAGATTTTAAGTTTGTTCCAATATAAAAAACCTCTTTTACACCTGCTGTACTTGAAGCTCCCAATATTCATGTTTCTCCTTGAGCTGTGTGATATCAAAGAGTGCAGTTTTCTGCAGAGGAACACAGTACCACAAATATTATAGATAGAAACATATATTTCTAGCCTCACTCTCAACAGAGGCTAGTAATATCAAATTGTACACAAAAGTCCACCTCATATTAGGATAGCTTCAATTTATCCACTATCAGCATTATCTCTAGAAGTTGGCTATGTAGGTCACCTTGCAACAGATACTCTCATTCCACTCAATTCACCTGAAGATGACGGGGCATACGTAAACTTCTGCCTAGCTAGGGCAAAAAGGGCTTGCATGACATGCACTGCCTTGTTGGGGCTTCACAGATCCGACCTCTTAGAAACAACAGGTTGAATCCACAAAACCCGAGCAAGTCTTCTCAAGTATAATTGAGAAAACAGTAAGATTATAATTGTTAATAAATACATTACTGTAGACATAAAATTGCCCCAAACCTTTAACCTATAGTACCCCTTTGCTGTACCTGCCCAGTCCCAGGTTTAGTGTCCTGCGTTGCTTCAGCAGGAGCAGATTCTTGCAAATCTTCAGGTTTAAGGTCTCGAACTTCTTCCACAGGAATTGTTTCCAGCTCATCCTTGGGTCTCAGACTTAGAGTGTCCTCTACAAAGTCTGAAATATTTGATTCCTGAAGCCTATCAGGTGTAGGGTCCCAGGCCTCATCTCCAAGAGCCAATTCCATTGCCCACCCTGATGCAGCAAAAGGCAGAGTTCTCCTTGCAAAGCAACCTGGTAACAAGAGCATCGTCACTCACAGGGAACGATTACAGACACCTGAACCCTGCTCCCAGCAAGTAAATAAAACAAAAAGCACATCTGGTTTAAAATAGTCCTATTTTAAAATCACCACTCTGAGCAATCTTTTATTTCACTCGAGAGCTGTACCTATTAAAGAATAGATTTCATTTTATTTGGAAGAATTATCTTTAAAGTGACTTGCAGGTAAAAAACAGCACAGTGGATCCTCTCATAGGAGAGCTCTAGACATTGCGGCAGCGAGACAGCCAAAACTGACACAAATTACTCAGGATTACTGAGCTTCAGCTCATTGATACTGGTCTGATCCGAGGAGCCTTTTTGAAGCTTTCAGTAATCAGGTCTAGAGTTCAAAGTAGCTGCAAAATGAGGACAGGAACAGATGTGGAAAGAAATTTCTTCCAATATGCATAGATGAGAAGGAAACTAGATCTCAGATGTCATGTAAGGGAGACATTTTTTATGACTGGGGTGGTGGGACACTGAAAAATATTGCTCAGAGAGATGGTAGATGCCCCATCCCTGGAAACTTTAAAGGCCAGGTTAGACGCAGTTCTCAGCAACATGATCCAGTTGAAGATGTTCCTGCTCATTGCAGGAGGGTGGGACTAGATGACCTTCAATGGTCCCTTCCAACCCAAACTATCATATGATTCTATGAAACACTTGATACCAAACTCTGTCCAGTATGATGGAACTTACAACACTGTTGGAGCTCTCAGGCTCAAAGGTCGAGTAACATGAAGAACAGTTACCCAGTGGGTATTCAATTTAGTGGTACATCAAACACAAGATGCTATAGTAGGAATTTGCTAATTAAATTTATGCAATTTAAGCAGAAGATGATGCAAGCTTCTGACAGGGAGATTACCTATTGAATGCATGTGGCCAAATATGTAGTACTAGAAAAGAGTAAGGGAAATGGCAAATGGAAAAGGCAAAGAGCAAAACCTGGCTACATCTTCAATCGACTGAATATATTTAATTAGCATTTTTCTGAACTACCTGAATTGCAATGAAAACATATATTATTTGACTTTCTAGGAAAAAAAGGAAATTCCATTTTTGCCACATCTCTTAAGGTGAAAGTATATGTCTAAAAAACTTAGGTTACACAAACTGGGTTTCATTATGAAAGTATTATGGCAACTTAATAGTTGGTACTATCAATTATTAGTAATATTGCTAATAGGGCTCAACTATTTTCCTGCAGGATTAATTAGAAAAGGTAGTATCTGGTAGCTTATATTAATAATGCATGTAGACTAACAGCAAACCAAATATTTAAAATTTTTTATTTGCTTAGCATGCAAATGAAACAACAAGCTAACATGGGTTAAACTTTAGTCAGTCCATGACTGTTTCTTCAGGACAACTTACACATATCTCATTGCCTTTTGCAAATTGTCCAGACAGATATATATAACAGAATCTGTATCATAAATATTAAAAACAGTAGGATAATTATTTTGGATTGCTGACTCAGAGGAAAAGACATGGAAAATGAAAAATAAAAAATGCCACCTGGTATCATAAGTAGCAATGACATCAAAACATATTTTTGGTGATTCTTTCCATATCTAGAAACAGATACCTTCTTGTTAGGTTTTGATGTTATTGAAAAAACTTAAAACTCCTCATCGTTTTATTATTTTATTCCATTTCACTTCATATTTAATTTTGTTTACTTTTGGAAACAATCATATATAAATTAGAAAGCAATGCACAGATTTCTGCATAATATATTATATATAACACATCTTGATCTCAGCAAAGAGAATATTTTATCTTCTTATAGAGTTGGTTTTCTTTCTTCTCAAGTAAAAACAAAGCCATAAATTTAAAAGCATCATGACTAGAGCCAGTCTGTGTATCTAAAACTCCAACAGAATTAAGAATAAAAATGAAGTATGTTTAACAAGTCTTTGGTAGTCTACCATAACAGCCAATATCTTTAGATAAAAGTGGAAAGTATAGGTTATTCCATAGACAAAAGAAGTAGCATAAGCTGTGTATAAGGAACAGAAAGAAACATGCCTTCAGAATTAAAGATATACTAAGTACCCCACTCAATATCCTTAATTTGATCCATGTTTTGTGAATAACTGTATGCTGCCAGCTAAAGAAACAGATGGATGACAAAGTGATGTGAACACAGTAAGGGAAAGACCCGGAGCACAGGAACTGTGGGGCAATGTATGAAGCTTAGATGTAGAACTGATGGACACCACTACAAGATAAAACAGAAATTTTCCCAATATTTTGAATAAATATATATTTACTCCTTAATAAAAAAAATTAGTTTATAAAATTTTATATTTTCTTCAGTAAATTATGCACACTTCTTGCACTACTGTTCTTAACATAGTAGACAGATTTTAAATCACAGGATAAAAAGATCAAATGCCATTTCGTGAAGCATTATAAAATGAAACAGGCCTCAAAAAGAAAGATCAAGAGTAGGATGCACTGGTTTAAAAACCGATGCCTCTGCTTCAATGGGGCAAGAGCCCTTCCTTCAAGATACTACAACTCTCACTTGTGTCTATCAAGTCTGCATTCCATCAAGATCAGGGAAACTCACAAATACAAAAGCTTGCAGCCTTTGCAACCATCTCCCACAACTTATGTACCAGGGCACTATTTCAGAATCTCTGATAAAAGCAATTCAAACATACGTGGAAAAAAGATGTAAAGTCATTTGTGAGGGCAGTGAGTTGTGTCCTTGAGGCATTTTTTTCCTCCTCAAAATAATCCATTACTTACAGCCAAGATGACAGATCCAAGAGGGGAAAATGGCTGTAACAAATCGTGCTTCTTTAATCCTTAAATTTCTGGGCAGATAAGGATATTAAACACCAAATGCACCTGTCAGATGTTCAAGAACTTCATATTTTTTCTCTCCCTCCCTGTCCATTTAACACAATTAACAGGGTCACACACAGGAGAGCCCCTCTGCTCCCTGCTCACATGGCAGACACCACCACCTGACACACGTGCCTTGCACTCATGCTGAGGGAGGCTATGAAGAAAACACTCCTGGCTGCTTTTCAAGCTGAAGAAAACAAAACACGGCATACATTTTCTCTGGCTGGACACTCACGCTCAACTTGGTCTTCACAGAGCTGCCCCCACGCTTGTAGGACACCAAAGAGATGGCATGAGAGACCACACTTCTCCCATGTTTGTTATTCCCACCCATATTAACCTTTTCACCTGTTGATGTCACTGCTCAAGGATAAGGCCCTCACCAGCCCCTGAGGAAAGAAGGGCCCAAGCAGGACCCAGGGTATCCTGCTCCTGGTGCACACCCTCTCCTCACTCCCTGACTACTGAAGGCTGCTGCTTCCCACCTCAAAGGCTGCTCCAGGGTGGCCCTCCTTGCTATGGAAACTCACCCACACCCCACACATCATGAAGTCCATCCCAGTGCTGAAGCACTTGTCTCAGCACTTGTCTCAGCATTTGCCAAATTTTCATCATGTTCTGACTCCCTCTCATTCCTCTCACTATTTTCCTTGCTCCCAAACATATGGTAAGAGTTTCAATATCAAATTTAATATTTCAATTTAGCAGAAATTTGAATCATCTGGGTAATAATATACTGCCTTTTCTTTTTTCTTTTCTTTTTTTTAAAGAATATGCAAGATATTTGGCATAAAAAGGTGTTATATAAATCCAGCTTGAAAGACTTTTCGTATCTGAAATGAAGAAGAAACATAAAGACAAATCCCAGTACTAGAAATATTGCTATATAATAATACAGCTTTTCCTTAAAAAAAATAAAAAACAAAAAAAAAGTGAAGAAGATGTACTTTTCAAAAAAATTTGAAAACAGTCTATTTTAATTCACATAAATATTTTAGAGAACACTGAAAGCAGGTGTCTGACACACTCTAGAAATATTATGTACTCTATTTTACTGCCTGTAGCACACAGAAGATGGTATTAATCACAGTTAAAAAAGACATTTCTATGGAAACTAAAAAACAATGAAGCTTGGATAAAAAGATTATAAACATACCTACAGTTAAGCAAGGTATATATTTAACTTTCTCATCACGTTTTCCTGTTTTGTACAGGAGAACTTTAACTAGAATTTATATGCAAAACAACACTATGTCATCAGCCGTGAAAAAGAATAAAGATTTGGACATAATCAAAAAGAAAAAAGGTGACTATTTTGGCATTTATCTTATTCTAGAGGTTAAGAACCCCAGGTGGACAATGGACAGGCTACAGAAGAAATATATAAGGTTATCGGTGGACTTCAGGTATCTAAAAATCAATTTATTACAGGTAATTATGACCATACAATTTATCTGTTGCTCACTTGCTCATTTTATATTTCTCTATCTTGAACCAAGAAATGTTAAAACACTACCTACTAGGCTGAATTGCATGTAGGTATACTCTCCAACCTAAACTGGAGGTTATTATCTCAAGTTATAGGAAGTTAAAGAAATATTTCTTCAATTGGAGTTTCGGTGCCCAGTCTTATATTTGCAATAAACAGAAAGTCCCTGGAATGCATACAAAGTTGAACAGAGCAGATGTCATTTACACGAGGCAAAACAAAACAAAAACAACAACAACAACAACAAAAAAAATCACTGTGACTTGAAGAACATTGCCCTCCAGAAACTGTGGGGCAAATTTACACATCAGGTGCTCACCAGTCTGCCCACAGGTGACTGGTGACAGGGCAAGAGAACTTTTTTTATGTCCTCTGGATGGAAAGGAAATAAAGCATGTATACACACACACATACTATGGATAACTTAAAAAAAACCCAACAAAGCTCAGGTTCAGCTTGCTGTCTTAGGTGCTCTACTTCATCGTGCGATCTTCTTATATTAGAAAAAAATTTACAAGAACGGAGTTTGGCTTAAGTTGAGAACTGCCCATACATTTTACCACATTCCGAATTTTCACCCTTGGTATGTTATCATTACTTTACTACCTAAAAAGGTATTACTTTCAGAAGACAAAAAAATGCTGCAAAACTAGCATTCATCATGAAGAATGTTACAGCAAACACCAAGCTTTTGCTCCACATAGGGAGTTTTCAAGTTCACATGGGGGCAGGCTGCTCAGATCCCAAAAAATAGGTTGCTCTGAAGCCTGGCCTAGTATTACTGTCTTTGAAGTGAGAAGTTTGAAGACTGACTATAGTAAAATGTTTTCCAATGGACCCTCCAGTGGTTTCCCTTCCTACTTTTTGCTTGTCTTTTCTACAAAAAGCACATTCCTTTACAATTAGTATTGGGAATGATTGTTTGCCATGTCACATGTTACCTTCAGCTTCTCCTCACTTCTAGAATTTTTTATACTGAAAAGATGGACTGTAGGGATCCTTCATTAGCTCTTTCTTGTTTGAAGTCTTCGGGAGGGGAAGGGAAGGAGGGGAGACATGAGACACTATATTCCAAGACAAAGTAAAAACAAATAGTCAGTGAGACAAGAAGATAATCAGTTTAGTGCTCAGAATTTAAAAAGTAGCTCACTTAGATATTTTATACATTAAAATGTTTGTCTAAATGAGAATCATAGAACCATAGGGGAACAAGGCTGTATGTGGGTTTCCATTTTTTTAATTATTCTGTATGACTTTATGGACGACCATTACATAAAATAAGAGCTTTAAAATAGTTCTAAAACCAATCGCTTGATGAATCTGCTGGTTGTCACCAATTTCCAAGATTTATGTTGAAAAAGAAAGAGAAGTGTCACTGCTCAGAAAAGCATAAAAGTTGATATTAATGACAATTAAAGGTATGACTGACAAAATGAAACTGCAGCCTTTTCAAACCCTTGATCCAATGCTTTCTGAAGTCTGAGTTCCAAGACATCAATTTTTGGATTCTGTGAAGAAGTCCTTGCATTGTATTTTCATTTGATAGAAAATTGCACCTAGGTTTGTTACATGCAGACCATAGTACTAACAATACAGGAAAGCTCACCATGCACCATCTTACCAATAGGTTTTTTCAGTGTAATGTTTCTTGGGAATTACAGTATTAGATTAATGAGATGTGCAAATGTTTTATCAACTCAGTCTCCAGAGCAATGAGTCACTCCTAAATGCAGAACAGCAACAAAATTAAAAACAGCTTATGTGCTGCTGTATTCTACACCCCATAGGTATAGAACATATGATTTCAATAGAGCAGAACAGATGCAAAAAGGTTCCATTGAAACAAGAAAGCTGCAAAGACACAGAAAACACTGTAGCAATGTGTGCTAAATCTGTGCGCAATAGCTAAAAAGGTGCTGTTAATGCTAAATAGCTCTATAAACATCAACTGAGAAGAGAGTCTGACCATCAGACACAGGTATGAGCAAAAGGCACTGTTCACAGCAACCAGCCACAGGCAGTTAAACGAGAAAGCTGGTTTGCTGATGTTCCCCCTGTGCTCAGAGGAGAGTAATTCAGAGTAATTCAGAGCAGAAGACTAATTTAGGCAATACAAATCAACTTCTGGAAAAGATGGCCTGTCTCCATAATCAAGCACACACACAGGAATGCTGCTAGCTCGGGTGAGAGCTCAAACAGCACTTTCTGCCCTGGCTGACGCCAACAGCATTCACTGAAGACAGATAAAATGAGCTAAGCAACAGAAGCTGTACCAGGTTCTCCATTTCTCCTAGAAAAGCAGGATAAAAGCAGAGAAAAAAGGATTGTAAAAATAGAATAGTTCAAATTGTACCCTATCCTCTCATGAAAAAACAGACAAGTTTGCAAAGTGGGTAGTAATTAATAGATACTCTCTTAGACGGTAAGGATGTACCATATAAGGAAGAAACAACATTTATCCAAATGCCTCAGTCACCCTCATTTATGGTGCCTAGAGACCTAACAAACAACAGACTGCTAGCAATCTGATATATCAGTTCTATTCAGAAATCCCTAGAATACTCCATACAGCAAATGGGCCGTACAAAATGTTTATAGGTACAGTGGGAAAATTCACTTCGTTTACCCTGATATTCTGGGTTTTCTGCTTAAAAAGGCTGGGAATTTCTATCTGTGCTTATATATTAATTTAATTTCCATGTCTATCTGCTTCCTAATGTATCTCATACTGAACACCTGCTGATATCACAATTTACAATACATTTTTTGTCAAAACATTAATTCAAAACCAGAATTAATCTCTCCTGCTAGTACCTAGGGACGTCCATGCCCCCAGCACAGGTGTGAAACTATCGGAGAAATGTCCAGCAGTCCCAGAGAGAGAACAGTCCAGCCATTGCCCAAACTCAGAACCTTCTGGAACACACAGTAGATTGGGTCTCCTTACAAACTCACTTCTTTACAGGAAAACTATAATAAGGAGGTGAGGAAAAAGGTGTGTTCACACACATTTCTGCTTTTCATGGTACAGGTAGGGTGGGCTCCAAACTCAAGGGCTTCCTGTAGTTTGAACAAAACCATAGAGACTAAGACATCCAAATTTGATGAGTTTTGGCATGATAGGGATTTCAACCACACTCTTCAGCCCTGGGCTGTACTGTATATAGTATACATCCATGTAACTGTTCCTATGGTCCATTCTGTGGCTAAAAAGCAGCGTGCAGAACTTGACCTAAAACAGCCCACCAGCAATGCAGAGGCCACCTGGGATGGAGAGGACACCCGTCTGAACACAGCATCCAGACCCTTCCCCTCACCACCAGGTGAGCAGCCCGTGCAGCCTCCCTGGCCCAGCAAACCGGTGCAAGTGTAGTTTGGTGATTTACAGCACTGGTAAATTACTCTTCAGTGGCTCCTCCTCTTGTCTGAGGGCTGTCTCCTTGCCTCAGTGGCTGGCAGCACTCTTATCGGCCAAGTGCAAAACAATAAGAAGCACTTTCTCAAGCTGGCAGAGATAGGTTTATACACATTTCAGATTTTCATAGTTCTTGTTTGGGGATGTAATAAAACTGATGATGTATTTTAAGACAGATCCTGTCTTCCTGGAAATACAAGGGATATTGTATTTCCAACTCTTGAATGACCACTAACATACCACTTTCACAGAAAAATTTAGTGATGCATACACAGTTAAACAGGCTTGAAAGGAAAGTCCAATAGTACAAATAAGACCAAGTTAAGGTCCTGTTCTGCACCTGGCAGAACAACTTTGGTGAGAGTTTTCAAAAAGCCTTATAAAGAGCTAGAAAAATCCCTGAGTGATACTCAGATTAAGCAGAGAGGTAAATGTTTGCCAGATTAACTGTACATTGCAGCTGCTTGACTTCAAGTATGTGTTCTGAAAAACCATGAATAACACCAGTTCTTATAAATACAGTGAACTTTCCTAGCATGAAAAATAAAACCTTATGTGTGCTGCCAAAAAAAGTCTGCCTGGGAGCTTTCTGTTTAAGTTTTGTACTAGCTAGGGATAGGATTTCCCCCAAGTCCACTGTCTACCAAATATTCAGGCAATAGGAGGAGGTAATTCAATGTCTAAATCAAGAATTCTTCTTTTCAGATGCGTAAATTGATCCAGAATTTTAAGCTGTCTGACTACAAATTTCCCAATGGTGGAAAATGAAAACTGCCTTGGAAACAGCAGAGATAAAAATTTCATCTGGCCAAGGTCTGTCTCTTTTTGTAAATGGTCTGTGGAACGAATAGTACTGGCAAGTCGAAACAGGTTAGTATTTTACAGCACAAAAATTAGTCAAATGGAAAAGATCAATGCCATTTTCTGAACAACATGCTTCAGTCTTTAGTCAGAAGCACAGTACAAGCAGATCCATTTCAGAGCAACCCCAAGGGAACCATCAGAGAAGAAAAACTCTCTTTCCAACTGGGGCTGGGGCTTTTTTCTGCATTGGTGATAAAAGGACAAATGATACACACATCTCCCAAAATCATAACATCTCAAACCCTTCTTGTTCCCATCGATGATCTTTCCCTCTTTTATTTAATGAAACAAACACTGCAACAGTAAGTTTCATTATTATTTCATCTCTTAGTAACTCTTGGCTAAATGTAAGCCACCCACAAGTGCTTTCCCACATCAACAATGAAACAACCATAGCTATAGTTACAAACTACAGTTACAGAGATATGATGTACCAAAAATACGTATTTTCTAGTGGTTTTGAGCTCCATCTGCCATTAAAAAAAAAAGAACTAATAGGACGTTCTCCAACTGATATACATTTGATGCATGATGGAAATAAGCCCTGGTTTTAGCCGACCTTTTGCAAGAAACTACAAGGTGTAGGATAAAGAGTGTGTGATATCAAGGAGACAAAAGGATTTAGCTCTGGACTGATGTGATGAACCTTGCCACAGCAGAAAGCAGATTTGTGATAGAAAGAAGAATACCAGATTAAATGCCAAATTCTGAAGATTTTACTACACTGACTTTTAGCCATATAATGGGACAAAATTAAGTAAGTTATGAGTTGAACTCTGAATAGCAAAAATTTGTAGGAAAGATAAAATGTGATACTGCAGTGTACTTCAAACTGCCAGGAGTTTTTCTAAAATAAATAAATATCACATGGAGGCTGAACACTGTGCAAAATTTTCAAGCATTGGTCTAAGTAGCTGTTGCTTATGAGCAATTAATCAGTAAGATTAGAAAAATCTTAAACCTTCCAGAGCTAAGTTGTTTCCATAAAAAAAGCACACAGCACCCTGCCAATTCTCTCACACTATCTCCAATGAATCACTGCTTCTTAGGCCTCAGGCTGATGCCGTCTCTCTTCCACTTGGCTGTATCATCTCATTCCAAGGCTTTATATCAATACCACAGTTTATCATCACATTTATTATGTAACATGTTGACTAATTTTATGCATTCACATTTTAAAGTATAGTAACAGAATAGTTGGGCAAATCTATTGATGTGCTTTCATTTCTTTGTCATATCTGTAACAGCATTTAAAATACTGTTCACTTTTCTCAGATAATAACAGGAACTTGAAGATTTTACAAATTTTATCCTTCAATAACTTCAAACTGCTTATGGAGTTTGAGCAAACATTATTTCTCCTAAGCATGGGAAATTTTATTTCAACATATTATTTCAGCACATTATTTAATAATACAAGCATCTTAGGAAAGCATCTTATTTCCATTTCAGTTTAAATGGCAGATGATGGATAAATTGTAGCTAATGTTGGAAAGACTCCTGATTAAACGCTATTACTAACTCTAGCAATTTCCTTGGCAATTATTTCAAGGACAAGGCTGAAATAGTCTTTAATCTTTCCTTATTATNAAAAAATGCTGCAAAACTAGCATTCATCATGAAGAATGTTACAGCAAACACCAAGCTTTTGCTCCACATAGGGAGTTTTCAAGTTCACATGGGGGCAGGCTGCTCAGATCCCAAAAAATAGGTTGCTCTGAAGCCTGGCCTAGTATTACTGTCTTTGAAGTGAGAAGTTTGAAGACTGACTATAGTAAAATGTTTTCCAATGGACCCTCCAGTGGTTTCCCTTCCTACTTTTTGCTTGTCTTTTCTACAAAAAGCACATTCCTTTACAATTAGTATTGGGAATGATTGTTTGCCATGTCACATGTTACCTTCAGCTTCTCCTCACTTCTAGAATTTTTTATACTGAAAAGATGGACTGTAGGGATCCTTCATTAGCTCTTTCTTGTTTGAAGTCTTCGGGAGGGGAAGGGAAGGAGGGGAGACATGAGACACTATATTCCAAGACAAAGTAAAAACAAATAGTCAGTGAGACAAGAAGATAATCAGTTTAGTGCTCAGAATTTAAAAAGTAGCTCACTTAGATATTTTATACATTAAAATGTTTGTCTAAATGAGAATCATAGAACCATAGGGGAACAAGGCTGTATGTGGGTTTCCATTTTTTTAATTATTCTGTATGACTTTATGGACGACCATTACATAAAATAAGAGCTTTAAAATAGTTCTAAAACCAATCGCTTGATGAATCTGCTGGTTGTCACCAATTTCCAAGATTTATGTTGAAAAAGAAAGAGAAGTGTCACTGCTCAGAAAAGCATAAAAGTTGATATTAATGACAATTAAAGGTATGACTGACAAAATGAAACTGCAGCCTTTTCAAACCCTTGATCCAATGCTTTCTGAAGTCTGAGTTCCAAGACATCAATTTTTGGATTCTGTGAAGAAGTCCTTGCATTGGATTTTCATTTGATAGAAAATTGCACCTAGGTTTGTTACATGCAGACCATAGTACTAACAATACAGGAAAGCTCACCATGCACCATCTTACCAATAGGTTTTTTCAGTGTAATGTTTCTTGGGAATTACAGTATTAGATTAATGAGATGTGCAAATGTTTTATCAACTCAGTCTCCAGAGCAATGAGTCACTCCTAAATGCAGAACAGCAACAAAATTAAAAACAGCTTATGTGCTGCTGTATTCTACACCCCATAGGTATAGAACATATGATTTCAATAGAGCAGAACAGATGCAAAAAGGTTCCATTGAAACAAGAAAGCTGCAAAGACACAGAAAACACTGTAGCAATGTGTGCTAAATCTGTGCGCAATAGCTAAAAAGGTGCTGTTAATGCTAAATAGCTCTATAAACATCAACTGAGAAGAGAGTCTGACCATCAGACACAGGTATGAGCAAAAGGCACTGTTCACAGCAACCAGCCACAGGCAGTTAAACGAGAAAGCTGGTTTGCTGATGTTCCCCCTGTGCTCAGAGGAGAGTAATTCAGAGTAATTCAGAGCAGAAGACTAATTTAGGCAATACAAATCAACTTCTGGAAAAGATGGCCTGTCTCCATAATCAAGCACACACACAGGAATGCTGCTAGCTCGGGTGAGAGCTCAAACAGCACTTTCTGCCCTGGCTGACGCCAACAGCATTCACTGAAGACAGATAAAATGAGCTAAGCAACAGAAGCTGTACCAGGTTCTCCATTTCTCCTAGAAAAGCAGGATAAAAGCAGAGAAAAAAGGATTGTAAAAATAGAATAGTTCAAATTGTACCCTATCCTCTCATGAAAAAACAGACAAGTTTGCAAAGTGGGTAGTAATTAATAGATACTCTCTTAGACGGTAAGGATGTACCATATAAGGAAGAAACAACATTTATCCAAATGCCTCAGTCACCCTCATTTATGGTGCCTAGAGACCTAACAAACAACAGACTGCTAGCAATCTGATAAATCAGTTCTATTCAGAAATCCCTAGAATACTCCATACAGCAAATGGGCCGTACAAAATGTTTATAGGTACAGTGGGAAAATTCACTTCGTTTACCCTGATATTCTGGGTTTTCTGCTTAAAAAGGCTGGGAATTTCTATCTGTGCTTATATATTAATTTAATTTCCATGTCTATCTGCTTCCTAATGTATCTCATACTGAACACCTGCTGATATCACAATTTACAATACATTTTTTGTCAAAACATTAATTCAAAACCAGAATTAATCTCTCCTGCTAGTACCTAGGGACGTCCATGCCCCCAGCACAGGTGTGAAACTATCGGAGAAATGTCCAGCAGTCCCAGAGAGAGAACAGTCCAGCCATTGCCCAAACTCAGAACCTTCTGGAACACGCAGTAGATTGGGTCTCCTTACAAACTCACTTCTTTACAGGAAAACTATAATAAGGAGGTGAGGAAAAAGGTGTGTTCACACACATTTCTGCTTTTCATGGTACAGGTAGGGTGGGCTCCAAACTCAAGGGCTTCCTGTAGTTTGAACAAAACCATAGAGACTAAGACATCCAAATTTGATGAGTTTTGGCATGATAGGGATTTCAACCACACTCTTCAGCCCTGGGCTGTACTGTATATAGTATACATCCATGTAACTGTTCCTATGGTCCATTCTGTGGCTAAAAAGCAGCATGCAGAACTTGACCTAAAACAGCCCACCAGCAATGCAGAGGCCACCTGGGATGGAGAGGACACCCGTCTGAACACAGCATCCAGACCCTTCCCCTCACCACCAGGTGAGCAGCCCGTGCAGCCTCCCTGGCCCAGCAAACCGGTGCAAGTGTAGTTTGGTGATTTACAGCACTGGTAAATTACTCTTCAGTGGCTCCTCCTCTTGTCTGAGGGCTGTCTCCTTGCCTCAGTGGCTGGCAGCACTCTTATCGGCCAAGTGCAAAACAATAAGAAGCACTTTCTCAAGCTGGCAGAGATAGGTTTATACACATTTCAGATTTTCATAGTTCTTGTTTGGGGATGTAATAAAACTGATGATGTATTTTAAGACAGATCCTGTCTTCCTGGAAATACAAGGGATATTGTATTTCCAACTCTTGAATGACCACTAACATACCACTTTCACAGAAAAATTTAGTGATGCATACACAGTTAAACAGGCTTGAAAGGAAAGTCCAATAGTACAAATAAGACCAAGTTAAGGTCCTGTTCTGCACCTGGCAGAACAACTTTGGTGAGAGTTTTCAAAAAGCCTTATAAAGAGCTAGAAAAATCCCTGAGTGATACTCAGATTAAGCAGAGAGGTAAATGTTTGCCAGATTAACTGTACATTGCAGCTGCTTGACTTCAAGTATGTGTTCTGAAAAACCATGAATAACACCAGTTCTTATAAATACAGTGAACTTTCCTAGCATGAAAAATAAAACCTTATGTGTGCTGCCAAAAAAAGTCTGCCTGGGAGCTTTCTGTTTAAGTTTTGTACTAGCTAGGGATAGGATTTCCCCCAAGTCCACTGTCTACCAAATATTCAGGCAATAGGAGGAGGTAATTCAATGTCTAAATCAAGAATTCTTCTTTTCAGATGCGTAAATTGATCCAGAATTTTAAGCTGTCTGACTACAAATTTCCCAATGGTGGAAAATGAAAACTGCCTTGGAAACAGCAGAGATAAAAATTTCATCTGGCCAAGGTCTGTCTCTTTTTGTAAATGGTCTGTGGAACGAATAGTACTGGCAAGTCGAAACAGGTTAGTATTTTACAGCACAAAAATTAGTCAAATGGAAAAGATCAATGCCATTTTCTGAACAACATGCTTCAGTCTTTAGTCAGAAGCACAGTACAAGCAGATCCATTTCAGAGCAACCCCAAGGGAACCATCAGAGAAGAAAAACTCTCTTTCCAACTGGGGCTGGGGCTTTTTTCTGCATTGGTGATAAAAGGACAAATGATACACACATCTCCCAAAATCATAACATCTCAAACCCTTCTTGTTCCCATCGATGATCTTTCCCTCTTTTATTTAATGAAACAAACACTGCAACAGTAAGTTTCATTATTATTTCATCTCTTAGTAACTCTTGGCTAAATGTAAGCCACCCACAAGTGCTTTCCCACATCAACAATGAAACAACCATAGCTATAGTTACAAACTACAGTTACAGAGATATGATGTACCAAAAATACGTATTTTCTAGTGGTTTTGAGCTCCATCTGCCATTAAAAAAAAAAGAACTAATAGGACGTTCTCCAACTGATATACATTTGATGCATGATGGAAATAAGCCCTGGTTTTAGCCGACCTTTTGCAAGAAACTACAAGGTGTAGGATAAAGAGTGTGTGATATCAAGGAGACAAAAGGATTTAGCTCTGGACTGATGTGATGAACCTTGCCACAGCAGAAAGCAGATTTGTGATAGAAAGAAGAATACCAGATTAAATGCCAAATTCTGAAGATTTTACTACACTGACTTTTAGCCATATAATGGGACAAAATTAAGTAAGTTATGAGTTGAACTCTGAATAGCAAAAATTTGTAGGAAAGATAAAATGTGATACTGCAGTGTACTTCAAACTGCCAGGAGTTTTTCTAAAATAAATAAATATCACATGGAGGCTGAACACTGTGTAAAATTTTCAAGCATTGGTCTAAGTAGCTGTTGCTTATGAGCAATTAATCAGTAAGATTAGAAAAATCTTAAACCTTCCAGAGCTAAGTTGTTTCCATAAAAAAAGCACACAGCACCCTGCCAATTCTCTCACACTATCTCCAATGAATCACTGCTTCTTAGGCCTCAGACTGATGCCGTCTCTCTTCCACTTGGCTGTATCATCTCATTCCAAGGCTTTATATCAATACCACAGTTTATCATCACATTTATTATGTAACATGTTGACTAATTTTATGCATTCACATTTTAAAGTATAGTAACAGAATAGTTGGGCAAATCTATTGATATGCTTTCATTTCTTTGTCATATCTGTAACAGCATTTAAAATACTGTTCACTTTTCTCAGATAATAACAGGAACTTGAAGATTTTACAAATTTTATCCTTCAATAACTTCAAACTGCTTATGGAGTTTGAGCAAACATTATTTCTCCTAAGCATGGGAAATTTTATTTCAACATATTATTTCAGCACATTATTTAATAATACAAGCATCTTAGGAAAGCATCTTATTTCCATTTCAGTTTAAATGGCAGATGATGGATAAATTGTAGCTAATGTTGGACAGACTCCTGATTAAACGCTATTACTAACTCTAGCAATTTCCTTGGCAATTATTTCAAGGACAAGGCTGAAATAGTCTTTAATCTTTCCTTATTATAAGCAAACATTTCCTTGACACATTACTGTTTTCAAAAGAATTCCTAAAAAGTAAATAAGGTCAAAGAAGTTGTACAAAGACTGATTTATTTTTCAGAGATCTACACGTGCAATAAGATGTGTTTAAAAAAGTAGTAAGGGGAATAATAAATACTGAATAAATACTATAATTTTCATCATTTTTAGGAAAAATAAATCCAACTAGCTATGCTTCATGGTTTCTACAGGAGCCTGCATTAAGCTCAGTCCCCTGCAAAAGCTGGGTCTGATAATGACATTTTTCAGAGCCAACTGATCAACCAGCTATATTTCTAACATAAAAGACATAGCATTTAAAGCTAATTTGGCCTAAAAGCAGAAGGCTAATTTTCATCCTGCAACAGTCTCCCTAAGTTTAATCTGCACAACAACTGAAAACTCAAAACCACGACTGGAGACAATAGGAGGAAACCTATCAAAGGCATATCTATATATATTTCTGCCTTTTTCTACTTCACCCATATTCCCCTCTTTCAGCAACTCACTTGTTTGCAAGAACCAGTTCTCTCTCTTTCATTATCCTATGAGTAAACCAGCTGTTGAAAATCATTCAACACATAGGGGACTACAGGTTTATGTGGAACTTAGAAATAATACTACGCATCTTAACAGTATTATTAATGACCTACTTTGGAAGAGGTGGAAGAATTGAGATATTTTACAATATCAGATTTTAAGGAAGTGGTTTTATATACCTAGGATTGCTTCAGGTCCTACCTAATATTCCAGCAAAGTCTGAGTGAAATGACACAAAAAAGCAACATTCAAATCTACAGGAACATATAATCAGTGCTGGAAGTACTGTCTAAGCGCATAGTCCAAGAGAAGACAGCTCTGTGCTGCTACTGCCCACAAAACTGGCAATTTTGTGACTAATTGGACAGAAATGGCTCTTGTATATGTTAAAATGTATCTACTTAGTAAGGGACGAAACAAAACACTCCTGAGTTAAACAGGAATATACTGGTGGAGTAACATGAAAGACAAAAGGTTCAGTAAATCCCTCTGGCTAATTACAGAGTATCTTTCTTTACTCCCTGAATCCTGACAGCGACTAGGAGCAGCCCGGCCTCACAAGGGAGAGAAACTAAAGCTGCTTGTGCACATTCCAACGGGCAGTTATTTTCCCTTGAAAACACTTGCATTTTGGAGCAGAGGATGACATTTGCTTTACAGGGGACCAAGCTGTTCTCCTTGTGTTAGGTGTTTGTTCCCAATCAAAACCATACAGCATCAAAGCAAACCCTGAAAATCGGTGCAATATTTAAAATTACAAAAATCACTTCAGGTTTACTTTTCCATAAAAGGAATTATGCAGTTATGTTTATGGTGCACTTACATGTAATCATAAGCTGAATTTTGCAGCTGACTTATAACATCTTATTTCTAAAAAGAACCCCCATATTTTAAGGTCTTGTTAAAAAAACCTTCCAAGTAAATAGACCCACAAGAAAATGTTGTGAAAGTACTGCATTTATCTTCATAAAACATTTTTGACAGTCTCTGCATTAGCTATAATTAAATATGTGCATAAGAACCCTGGCCCCATTGCAGATACTTTGTATGTTTGTGTTTACCATAACTAGAAAACATTCGATGATAGCATATAATAGACCTTGCATCTCACCACAATGTTCAAAATTATTGAGTAAGACAATGCTGCATACGAGAACCAGAAACCACAGTGAATTTTCTGGGAGAAGCAGGGGACAAAATAAAACAAAACACTTGATTTTCATTCATTCCTATTCCTAATTTTGATCTTAACTATTTACTACTGTGTAGTTTTTTTTCTTGCACTGGACAAGCAAAAACAGGCAAGGAGTTTCTCAGCACACATGTAAGGCTTTGAAAGGTTCAGCTCTTGCAAACCCACTCTGATTAAAACAAAACTGAAAGAGAGAGACATGAAGATATTTGGCCAAAGGGAAAGCCTAAACACTGAGTTAAGCTAATCCTTTCTTCTCATTCCATACACTGTGATGGAAGAGTCTCCCACTGTATATTTAGCAAAGTTGGAAAGATCATTCTTAACCTTCAGCAGTTTGTCTAACTGCTTAAAAACCCCTCACATTTCTGCCTGTCTAAATAACCAAGCCCTTACCTCCTCCTCCTCTGCAGAAGTCCCACCAGGCTCAGTAATGCACAAGTACTGCCACACCCTTCGATTGCCCTGTTGAAAAGGGGAGCACCTGATGCTGCCAAATGGGATTGAGTGCAGGCTCTGGTAGATCCTGAGCAACTGGAAAGCCCCATTTCTCCTCTCCCTCTCAGACTCAGAGGAGAAGCACATAGACAGGATGCAAGACAGCAGCAATGGGAATGCCAAAGAAGGTCCAACAGCTGCCACTAGTAGGGATGCCACCCACCCTCCTTCAGAACTCGCATCTCCCCTATTCTCTCGCAGGAGGCCACATAGGACCTCTCAGAAACCTTGCAACACCCACCCATCACCTCAGCAAGATCAAAAGCAATGCTAGCAGTCATCTCAGAAGCCATCACATATGAGCCCCATCTTTGAGATTTCTATTGCTGCTTGGAAAAGGATGTGTTGACTTCAGCTGCATACAGAGTAACATCAAACATGTACACCTATTCCAGGCTGTAAAGAGAGCTCCTATCCTTCAATTTTTAATAAAGTATTATTCAGTTGTTCCCCCCTGTAATTTTCTCACACTCTGATACAAGAAGAGTAAATGGACATGTAAGAAGAGCTTTATGATGTTTTGCCTGTTTGTTTTGGTTAAAGGGTGTGTGGGTTTTTTAAATACATGGCAACATTTTGATTTCTATTCTTAGAAACCATTTGAGGCAAAAAGGGGCCCATGAAAGAACTGAAGTCCACAAATGAACTTCTTTTCTGCTGGGTTTTTCTCAGCCATCTCCCCTCCAGTCATGCCTGCCAAAATCCCATGCTTTATAGGGGCATCTGTTCTATTCTCTCCAGGCCAAAAAAGGAGACTTTTCAAACTCTTACTACAGCTGAGGAAATCTATAGCTCAATGAGCCTAATGCAATTTTTTCCCCCATGTCTGCAGCTCCACAACTGCCATCAGAAGGGAAAGTCCTTTTCTCCTCCCTCTCTTTCTGCAGCCCTACACTCCCAAGCCAGACCTCTTCTAAAGGCTGTCCTACTCCCACTCCCCATCTTGCTGGTTCTTACCACATGACTCAGGAACAAATACAAGCCATGAATAAAACTCTGCATCAGCTGTTGAACTGACATATTCTTATGAATCCCTGCACTGTTCTAAGTGCTTCACACACACCTTCTCGGTGAAGTTGGTACACTTCACACAACAAGAAATACATATAAAACAGTTGCTTTCCCATACTAGTACTCCTCCTAGTGACATTATGTAATTTCATATCATAATAAAGGCAGTCTCACTTTATTTGACTAAAAACTGATTAACATTGTATGATACAAACAGCAGGTCACCCTGAAACTACATTGTCTGCCCACAATTTAAGGTCACGCACTGGCCTTAACAGCAAAGTTTGGTTGCTCCCACTAACACCTGAACAGAGCGGTACAGACATCATACTCCATATGCCAGACTCACTATAAGGTGGCTTCATCCAAGCGCAACACATTTCCTTCAATAACTTATAACTTAGAGTGAAAAACATAGGGCACCACAATTCCATCAATTGCCCATGAAATAATAGTTTTAATGTGTTTCAGATGTGTTTTAAATAATCGGACATTCTAGTATTTATCACTTGTGTAAGGCTTCAATGTAACCACAATAGCAAGCAGGGGCCACCAGCATCACTGCTGTGGCTTTCAGTGAAATCAGCAAAAAGAGATCAGAAACAATCTGAACCTAACAAAATATCCCCTGACATGAGAAAATTAAGCTGAGCAGTAGATACATATTTTCATGTATTAAAATCAGTGTTTGTACAATACCTCCAAAAATGCCTTCATTTTGTTATGGGTAAAAGCTAAAGTCTGAAAAGCTCCTTTTTTTTTCCTCTGGAAGCAAAACACATCTCATCATTTGAGGCTCACAAAGAATGTAAGAATATATCAATTTACAAATGAGGTTTTTTGTAATTATTTATTTAGATCTTCCATCTAGCCACAATCTTGTTCACATATAGTCTTCAAGAAGCAGGAATAGCTTCTAGCAGGGAAAGCATAGGCAGGTATTCAGCATAAGATTGTTAGTACTGGGCCTGAAGACCAAAGCTATCTGTGTCCACTCTATACAAGCTCTTTGTGGCTCAGCTCGTAAATGCATTGCCTCACTAGCAGGCTGCACATATGAATTGAATACATAAGTTCTTCCCCTTGTGAAAAGAAAAAGAAAAATTAAAAAATCAAACATAAGCTCTACATCAGGAAAAAAAGGCAATTAAAAGAAGAGGAATACACGTCTGACATGGACCAGTTCTCTGGTGAAATCAAGATTAAGAGGCATGTTTATGAGCAAAACTAAGTCAATATTTTCAAATTGGTTTTTAGTGCAAATCTTAGTTTTACCATTCATAAAATTCAATAGGTAATTACACAACTAAGCAAATGTCCTTAGAGGAAAGTAAAAGAATAATGAATTCCCTACATAATTATTTATAGCTATGTTTTTGAGCGAACACAGTGTAACAGGCATCAAGCCAACATTTAAAGGCAAAAAAACAGATTTGTAAAACCTTAAATATTTCTGTAAGCCAGTCCATAGACTACAGCCTATTTCACAATCTAATCTGCCCTTGCAACACATAAAAATCCCAACAACTCAGGCTGCCTCAGTGATTAATCATTAAGATTTAAAATAAAACCTTGACAAAGACAGGTCCAGAAGCACAACCACAAAATACGTAATGCTATCAGAACATGCAATTTGCTTAAAATAATGTTCCCGGGAAGCACCATAGTGTTGTGTGCAAAATATTTTGTCTGATCCGTATTTTGAAAAAACCCTTGGGAACAAAATCATTACCAAGCATCAGTCAAAATAGCAACAAGTAGAGATCAGATCCAATTCAGTCTTTCATAACTAACCCTCAGAACAAGCTGCTTATCACTCAAAGCTCAAAAAGATGATGAAAACTATATAACACAATGTCTTTTAGCTCCCTAAAGACAACTGATTAAATTCAGTTAGGAGCTGATTGGAGAGCAATGATGCTTCTGCTTTCCAAATACACGGCTTAATTGCCAATACAACTTCACAACAAAACAGACAGGGAAAAAAAAAGTCCCTCTCCTGCTACTGAAAAGTCAAGAAATAGCTGCTGGCAAGTGAAAGAAAGGCCAAGTTGTTGTTATTTTTTTAAGCTCCAATATCATCAATAAATGGAGACAAAACTAAACAAACAATTTTTTGTAACAAACAAATAGAACATGATCCAAAACATTCTTCTAAAATCTCTTGGGTTTTCTTAATGTCGGAAGGAAAAATTAAAATATTAATCTATATCAAACATAAAATTCCCAGCACAAAGGAGGCTTAACTGGATTGAAAAGAATGGTTTTTTAAATGTGTATATTATATACAGATGCTCTTGCTCCATTTTAAGGCTTCTTCTATACACATTAGAAACAATACTGGACAGATTGCTCTGCTCTCTTTCAACACTCTGCAAAACATATTTAAAAGGAAAAGATCACTGTGCACAGAATTTGCAGAATGCATTTTCTTCTTATACAACAGCAGGAATTTTCAACCAATTGAGTAAAATGTTACTTTGTTCTCTCTCATTCAAATAAAATTAAGTTGGCGTTATTTTTACCACTGTAGCATTTGGTATGCATAGCAGGAAACTTGCCAGGTATATATTGGAGCTAGAGGGGCATATGTCCTTAAGGAAATAATAAAATGCAGACACAACAAAGCTTTATCAATGTAAGCAACAGACACTAAGTCGCTCCCTCTGTAGCAGCTCTAACTTAAATGCCCAGCAACTCTGTAGGTGCAACAGACTGAATCCTGTATCTTTGCTCTTGCCAAATACCCCCTCTGACTTCAACATACATAACATTTCTTTGGGATTAGACATATTTGTCTCTTTTATCCAGCGCCAATACATTTCTCTGTTAGGAAATATCCACTTCCCACTGATGCTGATGACAACCTGCATACCTTTCACAGCTCTCCCAGTTTAAGGACAGGCCAGCTAAATATTACGCAAAAGCACCTTCCAAACATTCTTTCTTCTTTATGAAGAATGTAGACAGATCTTAGTGATAAATATTCAAGACAATCCAAGGATTCTTTCTTGAGTGCAGAAGGGAGTACTTGTAGAGATGCACACAAAAGTTGCAGGACAAGTTAAGAAGTAAACGGGAAAGGAGATGACAGGAACCAATGGGGGGAAATGAGGTTGGAGGGAAAAAAAGGCAGCTATAAACATCACAAGTATTGTTGAAACAAACAGGTTGTGTGTATCCCACGTCTGCATCAAAACAAGTGCCAAATAAATCACAAATCACTTTTATGCAAAAACTCACTTCCTGGTTTTAAGACAGAACTGAAACAAAATAACAGAAAATAAAGGGTCCATCATTGATTATACTGGGTTTGAATTCATTTATCCTCTCTGCTTTTCTGCCACTTTCATCTATCTTGGGAGAAACACATTTTCTCCTGCAAATAAATGATTATTGCAAAACAATTCTGTTCATTTATACCAGGCAAAATATCCCCCAAGACAGACAGGAACAAGCAATGTGTAGCACCAAGGTAGTTTCTGGGAAGGACAGAGCAGCTGAGCCCAAAAATGACTGCACCCATTTTGTTTAATATCTGGGACACTGGGCATCCTGGTCATCTTGGCAGCAATTCTTTCTTACTGCAAGAGAAACCAAGCTGTCCCAGGAAAAGAATCAGAGCAAGAAAGCCTGTTGAAGATGTAGTCAAACTCTGAAATAAACCTCCCAGAAGTAACTGTGAAGAGACATTTCTCTCATACATCTGCTACAACTTGAAAAGCTCTGCCTGCACATTACTTGCTTGGAATGTTTTGTGGGGATTTTTTAAAATTTATTCTGGACAATGTCACATAACATATATTTATTCATTAATTCATTTATTCATTAACATCTCTTCATTATCTTCAGTGACAATAACATCGCAAGACTGAGTTTCACTTCAGCAATCTATGAAATCTCTGATTCTTTGCAGAACCCTACTCACCTTTCAATCATTGGTATTATGTCACTAAAGTAATTACTAAATTTGGATTTATTTCATGGAAATATATAAATCTCTTCTGTAAAAATCAACACTTGAGGAAGTCACACTCCATGTTCCCTTCAGAGACTTCGGAAAGATACAGGCACACTTAGACTATAGCTCACCAACCCTGCTTTATACATCCGTTTTAAAGATTTGATAAATCATGCCTCAACAGTCTTTAGAGACAGTCAGATCTCCATTGACTACAGGAGTCCACCTCAACATCTCTATATTATTTGATGATCCACCTCCTTGTGCTACACATCCTCTTTGCCCCGTTCTCACTCATGACAACAAGAGAAGATAAACTTGAGACCAACTTCAGATTTCATTTAGATAAACAAGAAAGGCAAAGAAAGAAGCATGTGCAGCTGGTGTAAAATAAACACTCATACTCTGCTAAAAATGTTCCAGGCTGAATGCAACATCCACGAGGAGCTAAGTTAAACAGCAACACAGAATTCCTCACAAAGATTCCTTGGAACAGGGAGATCCTGTTGCTGCTCCCAAACACAACTTGGACTGTTTTTTTCAGAGTATTTTAAGACAGGAAAAAAAGTCACAAATAAGTAATTTACTTCATCTGGGGTTTATACCTTGATATTGTTTACTGCCACTGAGAAATTACCATGATCAATTAATACTTCATGCCTATGTCCAACCGACACTGAAATGCAATAGGGGCCTGACTTTATCAAATCCACAGGCTATCACAAAACCTATCAACATGGTTACACTGGGACAAAGTAGAATTTTGCAAACAGAAGATGTGTACTGATACAACCAATGCAAAAACAGTGGAGATGCAGTTTTGAGATGAAGGAATACGCGTAACAAGCACGTAGAGAGGGAGGTGTGATGCCTGCTTATGGTTAAACCAAAAACTCTACTATGAAAGCTCCCAAATTCAAGAACCCCTCTGAAAAAGATGGCAAAGTCTGTCTTCACAATACCATGACTTAAATCAACAGGACATGAAGAACTGTATTTTGGACTCTGCACAGGCTCAATCACTGTGATGCTCTGCGTATCATTTTTGCTCTCCAAGTTGTTGACGACCACAAGCACATCAAAACACACACTCCCTCCCCAAAAGCACAGTCTCAGTAGCACCATTCTTCAGCCAAAGACCACACTGGGCTCTGGATACCCTCCCAGATACCTCTGTCAGCCAGATTGAGCTGTCTCCAAGCACCCACAGTGGGCTGGGATCCCCATGAGGTTCCATTTGGATCTCTCCTTCTGAGGGAGAGACACACAGACACCAGCCATGGGAGTCTACAATACCGCCCCATCTTTGACAGGCTTTTTTCAGCATCGGTGCAATGGGGACAAATGTTGCCAGGGATTTCCCCTCCAAACTATGCCTCAAAATAACACTGGGATGTGGGAGGAAAGCAACTAGGTTAACAGTGCCTCACACAGGACTATTTTAAGTAGGAAAACCCTGAGGATTGATAGGGTTTTGATTCTTTCTTCCAAATGTTGCCACTTTAGGCACTCCCATCAGACTCTGCCTCCTCCTCCAGCTTTAATCACCTGATAGAATTAGAGTAACAAAAATAAGGAAAACTACTATACATGGAAATGAATGAGAAATGAAAAAGTATTTTCCTGCCAAGACCAAAACAATAGCAACCAAATATTTTTCATTGTGCTGGGACAGGCTTCTGCTATTTCTCAGGCTACAGCGTCACTCTTCGATTTGACAATTTCCAAAAAACAAAACAAAAAATTACTTGAACATTTACATCAGTAAATCATCCAGTCTTTCAGAAGCTGAAAAAACCATACCTGGCGTACAAAACTGTTAGAGGTAGTGTCAGAAGATGTACTCCCATCTGATCCTTTAAATCGGTTTTTCCTTCTTGCCCCTTTACCATAAGACTGTAAAAAATAAAAGAAAACAAAAAAACCCACAGATTAGAGGAACAGCATTACAGCATTAAAGCATCAGTTTGTCTCGCACAGAAAGCTTTCAGTGTCTCCTAGGTAAGCAGGGATTCAGATTATCAGCTTTATGACAATCAATAAGCAAATTTTCAGTAAGTAACTGATGGGATGTGAGCAAGTGCTTGCCAGGTTTGGTCAATTGAGCCCTAAATGCTTTGCTGTTTTTGGTTTTCTTCGCATCGGGGTTTGGAAAAGCATTTATAGACTTGTATAGATGTAGAATTATTCACTCAAGTCACAGTGATTAAAAAGCACAGTTTGTTTTGCAGCTAGTTTAAATAAACAAGGTAGGAAAGGAGATACTGGAACAGCCTCCAGTATACCACAGCAATGAGCCAAGTCAGCTGAGGGAACACTAAACAGCAAGAAGTGACCAACAACTTGTTGATTGAGATACAATCTTATAACCCAGGGAGAGTTTACAATAAAGTTTTTTTAAAAAACTTGAAGAAAGTAAAAGCAGAATAACAATAAAAAAGGAATACAGGTGTAACTGGAAAAGGAATAAATGCAGCTGAAAAGCAAGGCATCATTTTTATCTATGAGGAACTTAAAAAGACATTAGGAGAAAGCTATGGTTTGCTTAAGCAAAAATTTAAAACCATAGTTTAGAAACATAGCAAACATGTCTTTGTGTCCCTCCCCCCCAAAAAACCCTATTTGTTCTGTGCATTGAATATTGATCATCAATAAATATAATTAAAATAAATTTTAAAAATGTGAAAGAATTCAAAACTATGTTATTTGCAAACACTTATTTATGTGGTGACTGTAAACTGTGCCATGACACCACCTCTGACCAGGGCATCCTCCCAGGTATAGAAAAGTCTCACAGATTTGTTCTGCAGAATGACATTACAACACAGCCCTTCTTATGCTATTCCAATCGTTTAAGTTCATCTAAACTTACAATAAAATTATGTCGACTATTTACACATTATTTTCCTTGAGGCTGATAAATACAATTTTTTCCTCACTCATCGTGCTGCTGTAAAGGTCATTTTACTAATCCATCTCTCTGGATCATGTCTCCTCTTTTTGAATACCTCCCACAGTTCCCTGAAATAAACAAGGTCTTTGTCTTCTCTTTCAAGGTCTATGTTGGCCTATTCCCAGTCTTACCTCTCATCCTGCATTCAGCACCCAACTTTCGAATTCCACAATAACTCAGGGGAATAAAACCAAAACAACACAAAACCAAGCACCAGCCTCCATCACCAACATGCTAAATTTTCAGAAAGTAATTTCATATCCTCTCCCATAATACTTTGCAGTCCTTCTCCCAGGGACAAAAATTCCTTTACAGAAATCTTGTTGTTCTCCTTTAAATATATAACAAAAAAACCAAAACCCTAGTGTATCTCAAAATATCATACTAATAAAGGAGATTATTTATCCACTACTACTTCCTAGGATCCCAAGTCCATGCATCCACATCCTGCTGTTGACTTTGGTCATAAGCCGCTCTCGGTCTCAGGTTTAGACACAACGAGAAAATTATGATCAGCTTACTGGAGAACATGGCTGTGCATGCATTACAGCACAGAACTCCTGATAACCTGGCCCTAATACAGCAAACCCTGGGATAAAACCCTGCCTGGTGCATAAGGTGTGTCCTTCTTCCCTGGGCCTGAGCAATCTTCGGAGCACCATGCTAAGCTTTGGGCCTGAGTCCTCCGGTTCTCATGGTAGGGAAGGATGGGCTACAGTGGTAGCTCAGAGAGACACAAAATCTCATACTGGCAGATTTATCAGATAATGACTTCAAAAGCTGAACTGTTGTTCTTAGCAGTAATAAGTACGGTAAATATGATGAAATATTTTGCAATTTAAGAGTAACTGAGGAGGACAACATATAGTCACTACAAACTTCAGATCATTTGACAAATCCAGGTAATTTGCCTCCATGAGATGCAAGAGAACAATATCAAGTTGTATCTGGATCATAAGTGTTGGGTCTGGGCAAGTTTGGAGCACTGGTTGAAACAGAACATACCAATCTTTTAGAAAGGATGTCTCAAGCAACAATAGCTCTGTTAGCCTGACACTCTCAGTAAAAATAATATCTGTTATGTCACTGACCTAACAATGAACTACAACAACAGCAATGCTTTATCCCTAGAAATACAACTTTATGGGAAAGATATTTTGCCAAGTTCATATGATTTTTTCAAAACTGTAAAACAGCCACGTAAGAAATTTCTGAAAGGCACACAAATTGATTCTACACATGCTGGTTAGGGCGGAATCATAGGAAGATCAGCATGTTACTTTCTGAAGAGTCTAGAACTGTAACCCAGCAGGTCTCAAAATGCAAAATTAAATTTCAATGAGGAATAGTTTTACAGGATTGCATTTCTAAAAGAAATCTTTGATAATAGAAGAACTTTTTGATAATAGAAAGGTCTTCATAGATCAATAAGAATACAAAGTAGGTTGAAACCACCATTACCAGAAAATTCTTCAAAATATTTTCCAGTTATGGTTAGAATAGACAGTTCTATCAGAACCATCTTTTTTCGCATAATATAATAAAATATTTCACATAATATAATATAATATTAAAGTACCTAAAATACATTAAAAGTATCTTTAATAGCAGTAGTTCCCACATACAACAACATCTTAAAATCAAAATTAACTCTTAAAAATGGTTCTTATTGAGGTAATTGACTTTGGTCACCCACAAACATTCTGAACCCCTTTTCTACATTTTTTGTGGAAGTAAATAGAAATGTACAAGGGAAAAAACCAAAGAATTTTCAACATTCACAAAGGAGCTCAAGAACATAAAGCATTCATATAAACATCACACTATACAGGCAATTTCGTAAATGGTGTAGAGTATAGTATTGTGTGATTCCCAAGAAGATAGGAGAAAAAATGTACACATATTCTCTTTCATGTTTTGTTTGTATTTGTCCCCAGTTTATACAATATTATTTTATTTAAAGTGTCATAGTGTTCACTTTTATAACACAAAAAATTATGACAAAGGCAAAAGAGGGACTGAGTCTAGAGTGATGAGGACAAAACAAAGAGCAGAATAAAACCGTGTTACAAACACATATAAAATGCACACCTCTCTATCTGCATAGCAATGACTAAAAGCATTTATTTCTGGAAACATCACACAGCAAATGCAGCTTACACTGAAACTCACCTTGATTTTTCAGTTTGAGAAGGTTTTTTTTTGCATGGTAGAACATATGTTTTTGTTCTTGTCTTCTATAAGTGGAAATTATTCAGAAGCACAAGCTAAATACTGACCTTAAATACAAAAAACTGTTGACATGACGGCAGGCTGTGGCTGCAGAGTGTAGAAAAAGTCAGTTTTACACCTGCTTCTTTGCACAGACTGATTCTCAGTCAGAGGAAAGGGAGACAACTTTGGCCCAAGGAAAAACTGGGATTTGATGACTCCTTTCATTATTTTAAAAGCATGCTAATCAGGGACTACATTTGTCTTCTATGCCTTTCAAGCTTATTCCCACAGTCAAAAATGCATGAAACTGTCTTCTGAAAATAAGTCTTCCGTAAACAAAACAGTCTTATATATTTTTAAAAATTATTAACTATCTCTGTCATGTGGAGACTCATGAATACTCATCCTGTCACAGTCGTTATGTTTTGCTTTTTTAAGTGTACTTTTTTTTCCATAAGAGCTTGATGTGAGAACAAGACCTCTGTACTATAACAACAACAAAAATCTACCAGTTATTTTCAATTTTGGAAATAAAAAAAAAAAAAAAGAATTTCTTTTAACAATTAAGCCAATATGTTACTGTGATTTTCATATTAAAATTAGCTGCCTTATCTGTGTTCTGTTCAGCAGTTGGCTGCAATTTAGTAGCTAAAAATAAAGGGCTGAATCATGATGCGTGGACATTGGCCAATAAAAGCAACAACACGAGGCAATTGTTCTTAATCTATATGGTACCCAACAGACAACCATTGGAGACCAAATGTTTCCACACCCCAGTATACAGTGCCCAATGGTAACAATCCCAACACCCAGCAGAGAAGGGTGCCTATGGCAAACCAGCATTTGCCCCAGCTAATTTGAATACAACTGACTTCAGTCCTGCAAAGAAGCCTGTTCATATAAAAACTGTGCTGACAGGAACATTCTCACTGGATTTTAGCAAAACATCTTACACAAACATAAAGTTATGTATACATTTAAGTGTTTACAAGATCAAAACTGTTGCTTGGTTTATTAGTCAGATCTGTGAAATTCTTTTAAAATTGTCTGAGCTGCCAGAGACAAGAAACAAAACACACACATTTATGTTCTACAGCTTCTCAAAATACCTGGCAAACAATGTGAAACCTCACAGAAAAAAAAAAACAAAAAAACAAAAAAAAAAAAACAACCAAACCAAAAACAAACCATCAAAGTAACTTTGTAAAAAAACATTTCATCAACAAAGTCTTTAGAAAGCAAAGTCTCTGCTTTCCAACTCTGACTAGAAAGTACATTGTGCAATCATTATTCAACCCATGTAATCAAATTAAATATGGGAATCATATGAAGCGTTAAAGGCATACATAGCAGTTTTCAGATAATTAACAGTTTTATATACATTTACTCGTTATTGCAAACAGATGAGATCAATGTCACTCAGTGAAACCCTTTCATACTAATGAGGTCCTGCCTCAACACATGAAAAGCATGCATCTATAACATTTAATCCTCTAACACACATGACAAGCAGAAGGCATATATCTTACTGGTCTCATTCCAAGAATGATGAAAAGATATAGAAGATATAGGTAGTAGAGTCACTGATGTCAAGTCAGATCTTTAAACAAAGATGCAGGACAGAAATTGGAGAGAAAAAGAAAAAAAATCAGAGCTAGAATGTATCTTACATGATCTCAGATGAACAAGTGACCAATTATAAAGATCAAAAGAACACAGTGACCCCCCTAAAGGATTAGAGAATTGCTAGAAATGTCAGAAATGCAAGAATGAACTAAGTATTTTTCCTTCCCAGGCCAAAGCTTTGAAAATAGTTAAAAATGCCCATGTTCTAGTCAAAGGATAGCAAGCCGGGATAGTGCAGAACATACACATCCAGCTCTATCCTCCCCTTAGAAGAATAAGCCATTGCCACTTTAAACAATTCCTTACAACGAGGCAACAAATGTTTCCGTAGCTCAGCCCCCCTGAGCCCTCTCTGGTCCATGTCCAGGCTTGTCACCACTCAGAAATGATACCCTTCAGCTACTGGATAGTGTAGCCTCCAGCATCAGCTGCGTGGCTGCAAACCCCCACATCCTCACTCTACAGAAAGGGATGTGAATATTTCTGATCTTAGCACCACAAATCATACTAATCTCATAAAGGAGATGAGGTCAGCCTTCTGACAGCACAGCCAAGGGCTAGAAGTTGAACACAGACCTTGATGATGAGCTCCCCAGCACTCCATAGCTCCCTTCTGTGATGGGAACTTGGAACACAGTAAAATATTCTGGGTTGCCTCCGTCTCAGGGCTGGGGTTTCAGGTCATCCTACATGGTAAACATTAGTGCAGTTCTGTGACAGGCACTCAGCTTTGTGACATACCTTGAGCAAAGAAGTTGCCTGAGTAGCACAAACTCCTGTCCCCATAAGCAGAGAAGAATCCCCAAGTTAGGTTTCAAAACCTGGATTTCTCCAAACAAACAACGTTTGCTATAAGGACACCATGCAGAAAAGACAGGGCTTCCCTCCAGGAATCCTATCAAACTGAGGATCTCCATATACAGTCATCAAGTTCATGCAAACTACAGTGATAAGTTTGCAAAGTCCATTCCATAGACATTTTAGAAAATCCTCCACCTACACCAAAAAAAAAAAAATCCATAGAAACAAACAAACAAATTATTTATTTCTCCAAACTTGCATATATAATACACAAATAAGTATTTGACACATGCTTCTTTTTCCCCCATGTAAAAAGGAAAAAAAAAAACAATTTCTGCTGAGAAATCTGTAACAGAGAAATCTTTTCTGCTGGCCTGTGATAAAGCCTTTCCAACACTGCAGCTAGAAATAGCCCTATTCTCACCAACTCCTACACTCCTAAGCCATCTCCCAGTGCTCTTACCCTGGCCTCAGACCAGGTCACCTGGCAGTTTCCATCTGCCAGACAAGAAGCTGGGAACTTGGCTTGCTCTCCTCCTCCACAGTGTCTTGGAAACCCATCCCAGTGCAAACCTGTTGCACATGTATCTGTAATGCCAGTGATGAAGATATCAGCTCCCAGCAGCAGAAGGTGCTGAAGCTCATGCCCAAACCGCTCTGTGCTTCCTGCAGCTTTTTAAGATTGGCAACTACAGTTGCAGGCCACGTGCCTGCACATACCCACCTGCTCTCCATGGATCTCTTTATTTCTCTTACATGAGCAAACAGAAAAAGAGATCTGATTCTATGACAGAAAGTTACTTGGAGGGAGCAATAGCCAACTATGGGGCAAATACTGAGGACCTCTGCTAAGGGTCTGCTGCCCTGGGGACAGAAACCAAGACCTTGGAGGGCAGAGAGGGTGATTTTCATTGCTTTGTTTTATTTGGAAGCTCTTCTATATATAGGAAAGAACTGAGTAAAAGAAGCAGAAGAAAAGTAACCGAGACTCCAGAGAAGCCAACCTTGGAAGAGTACAGGAACTTTTCATCAGTAACTGTCTGAAATTAGAAACATAGAGACAAAACAAGACAAATCCAGAGATTTCCTCTGGAAGACAGTTGCCAGATACAGAAATAAGTTAGGACTGAAGCTGCTGAATTATTTTTGAGGGATTTTACACTCTAAGAAAAAGTAAAGAGAAATTATTATAGCCCATATATGCTGATAATGTGCAATACCCAAATGGAATATGTCTCAGGAAGAGATGAGCATGCAAAATCACCTTTTACTGGTAGAGTTCAGGACAAATAAACCCAAAGAGCAGAGAAAAATCATCAGAAAAGTAATAGCGGAAATCGAAAGGGCTTTCTTCAGTGAAGGACTATTAAAATTTATTTTTGTCAGTAAGGAGCACAACACTGAAAGGAGATTACCACACTGGGAGAGAAAACACCACCCCTTGCTGAGAACCATGAGAAAGTCCAATGAACGGAGGATTTTATCTCTGTATATATTCCACCGAGTTGCTGCTACATTGGATCTGGATTCCAGGGATGCTGCCAGAAGAGAGTAAAACCTTCCATGCCTCTATAATGAATGGGTACTGTTATTATTTAAGTAATAAAAGTGATATAATTCTTGTTTGTTTATGGCTTACAAAGTATTCTTGTAAGTCAGTACTGGGAAATACACTTGCAAAATGTTTGTTTGAAGAATAGGTAAACATGCATGAATTGTGATACATCCGGCTGAAAAAAAGCAGCAGAGGGCAGTGTGATTAGTTTGCTGAGAACAAATCTCTGGATATTCTTTCCATTCCTCATCACCACAATACCAGTAGTGAAGGGATGGTGCTATGCAACTGGGAAGGTAGCTGGAGATCGAGGAAGGACAACAGTCAGTCTAAAGGCCAAATAACTAAGCTGATATTCTAGAATCACCACATACACATCACTCTAAAATTCATACTAACATCAACTGTATTTGATACAGGAGGAAAACTGAACAAGCCTGTCCCTAGCCCCATGCATTCAGTTTACCTTCAGCAGTGCAACATGAAAAACTAGTCAAGCACTCCAGGGAGAACGAAACCTTTAGACTTGGAAGGTAGAAGTAGTTAACAGTACCAGGTGATGGAGGAAATCTAAATGCAAGTGAAAGAGTTGAAGAAAACAATCCAGAAGAGAATTGTTTTCATTTAAAATGTGTCAGGTTGTTAGGACCTGCATCGACAGATGATGCATAAGAAGGCAAGAAAAAGAACAGGAAGAAAATAATAATGAGGAATAGGGAAGAATTCGTCCAGAGTAAGATACCTTTTCCCTCCACAAGATAGTCCGTAGTTGCTTGACAGAAGGTTTCATTATATTTTCTTTGAAACATCTCGTGTAATTTGCTGATCTGATTTGCTATGACTGTTCCTAATGCACAACACAGGAAACTTTATCATAAGAAAATAGCAATAAAAATTGAATCTAATGATTTCTGGGCACTGAGGGACTTTGAAGTAGGATCATAAGAAAATTACATGGGAGGGAGAGGAAAAAACAAGAGAGGTCAAGAGTTACCATGAAAGGCATTAATATGCTATGTTATAGTACAAACAAATCAACATAGCATCTGGGTTAATTAAAATTATTAAATAAAATATTCAACTAATTCAGATTCCTCAAATAAAGGGGGTTCTTGAAATTAAAAACTAAAAAGAGGAGTTGAGTTGATTTTGTTTAAAAAAGATACTGATCATCAGTGATGCATTTGAACAGAGTTTGCTTCTTTTATGATTGTAGAAAATCACATATGTTAATTTTATTACAAAAGGGCTACACCTAAAACTACCACTTTTCATTGACATATCCCTGAACATTGTGAATAATTCCACAGTGTAACTGTTAGCATGTACATTTGTCTGAATAAAACTGGACATCTGAAAATATACTGCAACCCCATCTAGACTAGGATCACAGTGAGTACCTAGAACTATATTTTTATAGTAATATGGACCTAAAAGCCACAGATAATAATAATACAGAATAATGCACTAATACCTTGTCCCCATTGCAAAGAACTTCCCAGGGACAATACAGTATTACTGTAATGATCAACACCCAAGGAGATTTTACTTTGTTTGTAGATCTTGTTAGGAAAATGCATTATGAAAATAAAAAATAGATTTTACACAGAGGCTATCTAGGAATATTTCACACATTTAACTACCTTTTAAGTGTAATAATTCCAGAATGTTAACTATGTTCACTCCTTTTGCCACAAGTTTAGCCAAAATGGATGGACAGGCACAATCAAAGACACCAACCATGATGTACAGGTAAGCTAAAAGAAATCTCAGCTTTGCAAAAGTAAAAGACTTGGA
>NW_016690239.1:1437662-1445751 GCF_001604755.1 Lepidothrix coronata | reverse complement strand
CCGAGCCGAGCCGGGGCGGCAGGCGCCGCTCAGCGCCCGGCCATGCCGCGGAGCGGGCGGGCGGCCCTGCCCTGCCCAGCCCAGCCCTGGCTGTGCCGGCGGGGAGCGCGCTCGGCGCCGGGGGACGGGGCAGCGCCGGCGGCGGGCGCGGGGGAGGGCAGGGGGCGGCGCTGGGGAAGAGAGAAAGTGACAGCGAGCATCTCCCTCCCGGCAGCGCAGGGCGGGGGCGGCGCCGCGCTCCCTGCAGGGCTCCCCGTCGGCCCCGCTGGATGCGCGGACGCGGCGGAGTAGCCAGCGCGAAAGTTGGAGATGGGGACTGGGGAGGGGTCAGGCTCTGCTTGTCCTTTCAGCCCTGCCGGACATCTCGACCCTGGCCGCAAGGAATCGCCTACCTCAGCCATCGTTTGAGCCCAATCCATGGTTTTAGTGGGGAAACCGGCACTTTCAAAGATAAAGTTCTGTAGATCTGTCGTGTTGATACGGTTTTTGCCTGTACTTGGACCTTTCGGTGCACATATCAATAAGGGATGAATGAGATGAAACCCACCTTCTAATTTTGTACAACCTATAGCAGCACAATCTCAGTCGTGCCATCGGTACCCCACAGGAGGCTTTTGAAAGACCTGTTCAAAACCTGACCTGGGAAAATCGCCTTCCACCCCTGAGATGATCTGTCATGCCTAAGAAATCTTTGTGACACCCAACTTAATGACTGTCTTGATAGACACTAAACCCTCTGACCCCATAAAGCCCACTCGTAATCTTATTACTTTTCGTTTTGATCACTGGGTTGGACCTAGCTGTGCACCATGCAGCATGAGAGAGAAACTTAGGTTTTCAGTATCCCTTCGTGATTGCTTATGAAATCTCTTATCGGCTGATTGTAAACAGTGAAAAGGTAGTAAAGAAACTAAGTGGACTAATGTCATACACTTAAAATCACAACCATTACTAAAAGCAATATAATAGTCACTTACAGGAAAAGAAACCAGTAAAGCAAAGCCAGCACAAAAGCCAGATCAGTTTCAAGACATACTTTCATGTTTCTTCTCAATTGCATGTTTGATTTATTTCATTTTTCATAATAGCTAATAGATTTTCTCTCTGAAATAGCTTACCCCTATGGATTTTCTCATATGAATAGTGAAAATCCTACAGGAACTGCCCACTTTTTTTGTGAAGAAATTGGCTTTCTCTGCAAGTGGAAGCGCTCCAAGGTTTGAAGAAGCTTGAGAACTTTCACTTGTCCAAAAAGTTTCACATTTCATTTTGAAATGTTGTAGTAGTATTCTTCAAAAATAATTACTAAAATTTTGTTCTTGTCCATGGCAAAATAGAACCTTAATTTTAAGTGAAAAGAATGTCTTTTATGTGCTTAACTTTCAAAAGATGCATACTTCACCTTCTAATAGAGGCCTCAAAGCACTTATTTCTTTGTCACTTCAAATTAGATTGTTTTAATGGAATTACTTTTTGTGACCATCATCATAATTAAGGAACTTACTGAAAAACCTGAACACAGTATTCCCGTTAATGATTGCTGAGTGGGATGTTGTTATCGAAAGATGTTGTCTTTGACTTCTAACACCTTGATTGCTTTGGAACCATCTACTCTTCTATCATACTCTAGGAAAGGCACTTGATGATCTGCCATGATTCAGTACCTTTACTTGGTAGATTTTCAGGCATCTGTCAGAGATCGCCTGTTCTCTCTCACACAGAGAAGGGAGTGGAAGTTATTTAATCATGTAACAGTGGTCCTTCATATTTCCTTCTGGATTTTCACTTTTTAAAGGGCATATAAGCGACAGCATTTTTTTTCAAGCATACCATCCTTCTTTAAGAGTAGCAGTGATCATTTTGGAAATATTAAAGTTTCTAAAACCATAAATTGCACATCTGGATTGAAAGGGTATTTCTACTCCCTTATAAATTAGAGCTTGAATATATCAAACAAAGGTAATTTTTTTGTGTGCTTTCTTATATTTTTACGATAAATTTTTCTTTTTTTCTTTACTTTATAAAAATATAATGGCCATGATTTTGCTTGTTTATATACACACAGATACGGGCTACAGAAAGCAGGAAAAAAGTTTTTAAGGCACAAATAAACAGAAGGGAAATCACTTACTTAAAATAAATATAAATATTTATGTTGTACATTTTTCTCTAAATAAACCCATAAGAACCCACTCAACACACACTAATCACATCTGAATTTCTAATAAGTTTATTTTACTCTTGTTCCTGAGGAAAAACCTTCTACCTAACTGTTCTTTAGCAGCAATTATAATTTTTTGCCTTAATGTAAGGAGTGGCTTGAAGATTAGCCTAGAAATACAATTGTAAGTGTCTTACTCTGCTTCACTCCTTTTGTCTAGCAGTTGACCAGTGTTCTCTAACCTTGAAATGTGCGGTGAACACATATACATGTAGTCATCCCTCTGCATCCTGTTTTTGGCTGCATCTGCTCCAGGATAAGGATCAGTGTGTAAAAACAATATGCAGAGGTCCTAAATTGCTTGTTCTTTCTCAGGGGGAAAAGCAACATGGTATACCTAGCCACTTCTCAACAGAAAACCACACTGCTGCATTTATTTACACTTTTATCTGCAATGGAGAGGTGTTGTGCATGCTTATTTGCGCTTAGCTAAACATGTAAATTTTAGAAAACCAGACAAAAATAGAAGCTGTTTTGTTTGAAGTTGTTTGTTTGTTTGTCTGGTTTGCTTTAAAAAAAACAACCCCAGACCTTAGGCTGACAAAGAAGATAACCTGATTGGGGTGCCAAAAAAATAAGTGGGTTTGTTGCATGAGAGATATTATTTTAGAGCAAGGAGGACTGCATTGCTTTGCAGGTTTAATTGTTCTTTACCACCAAGATAAGATTGTGGTGCCAGCACCATGTCCTAACCTTGTATGCATGTACAGCAAGTATAGGTTTGGTTTAGTCTGTAACTATCACTTGAATGTGCAAAAACAGGCCTAGGAGGGTTGGCTGATATTTGTGCAAATGCAGCTAAAAGCTTGTAACTGAGACCCAACGGATTTCATTTAAAACTTGCATAAATACAGATCAGTGAGCTTACAATGACTCTTATGAAACTACTAAAATGTTTCTAATTGAGCATATGTTTAAAGCCCTGATACAGCAAATTTCTTTAGGACTATCAGTTAAAAAGAAATGCTGGCCATCTATTACTGTGTGTCACATCCTGCTTAAAATCCATCGTAGATAGAAATTCAATATTGTAAAAAGAAGAATTCACTTGATTACCTGCTTTTAATATCTGAAAACAGACATAGTTCATCTTCTTCTCCAATAATAAACCAGGAGCTGGCTGTCACAATTGCAAACTGAAGGGATTTCTCTTATTTTTATACTTTATCTTTCACACAAGTCTGAACAAAACCACTCCAAACAGGCTTACTTATGAATCCGTTATCAGTCTGTATCAGAGCACAACATCATCTGGCTGAATTTAATGAACTGATCCATTCTTCCACCTTGTGTTTATTATGTTTTATTATTTCGGATATAGGTGTCATGCAGCAAAAAAGTCTTTATTGATATTGTTACAATATATTCAAGGGAAGATGGGATTGGAAGGAGTAAAGTTTCTACATGATGGAAGATAGAAGCAAGATATAAACACTGGCTAAAATACTTTTAATGCACAGAAAGGCTCATGATACTTGAAAAAACCACAACTACTAAGCACATATTTTCATCCCTTTGCAAAACATAACCAAAAAAGGCACACTCCTGCTTGCAAGCTGTTCACTTTGTGAGAGGCAAATTTGCTGTCAATGGGTTGTATACAAAGTTCATGTTTGATTAAGCACTTCTGCAGAAGTTGCTGGTTTCAGTTGATATTTTCTTTCCTTTTTCTTTCCCCTCCTGTCATAACTGAGACTGCATATCTCCTTTTGTATTCCCAGTCCTTACCAACTATGGTGTTCCTATTTATAGCATTATTGCTCTCTTATTATTAAATACTTGAATCACAAGAGCACAAAAATCTTTATAGCACTCTCACCCACAAATATGCTCAACCCGTGTGACTTACTGACATGAGAGAATACTTTTAATAGACCATGCGGCCTATGTCCAAGGGCAGCATCCGAGGTCTCCTCATCTCCTTGAGGGTTGCCTTTCCTTCAGCCTTCATTAAGCCCTGCACTCAGCTTGGGCTTCTCTGCTTTTGGGAAGATATTTTTTTTTCCACCCCAAAATCACTTATTTGTGGCACTGAAGCAAAAATTCATTCCCAATAAATGGTGTAAGAAAAGACAATGACAACCTCTAATCTGTGTGAGGATTGGAAAACCTTCAAGGTGGTTGACAGTTAACTCATCCTTACCAGGTTGTTGGCAGTGCTAATATGCCTAGGAGTTTATAAATTCTTTGCCAATTTAGACATGCACAGATCTGAAGTGCAGATCGCTGATGGCACTGCTCCATGTTACCATCAAGTCGATTTTAACAGTGAATATTTGCCAGATGTCATTCCCCTCCCTCCTTGCCTTGGCTGTGTTAACCTGATCTTCCATGGCACACACTTGTGTCTCTGAGCATGAGGGACTCCAGAACTAAAGGTAAAATGCAGCAGAAAATTAACTACCTTTCCATAGGGTATGTCTGCTACTTTACCTCCATGAGCCATCCTACCATGAAGACGGAGTAGTGCAACTGCCAGGGTGAAAGGGGGAGACAGCAGGAATACACAACTCAGAGTAGGGCTGAAAAATTCCTTCCTGGCAGCACACCAACCCTTAAAGCAGCTTAGCTATAAACATTAAACTGCAAACAGGGTCGGTTTTGAGAACATTACTGCAGAATAAGGTTCATTTGGTTTCACAAAAGTAATTTTTGGTAAGTACTTTGAGTTTATGTAGCAAAAGGAGGGCAAAGAAAGACAAGTCTTCAAACTTTAGTTTGTTCCTCCTTTTTCTCCCTTATTGCTAAGCCTCTTTTCCCCCAATTTTTATAAAAATAAAGGTTCTAAGAAAACAATTTTCAATGAAGTACCCTTCAGGTTTCATACGAAAAATCATTCTGAAAAATAAGATATCAGCAGTCACATTAATACCATGATGTAAATTCTTTAATAGCCACGGTCAATTAATTGCCATCAAAACCATCTTATCTATTTCCAGAGAAAAATTTTGGAGGGAAACAAAGGTTTCCCTGAAACACAAAATGGTGCATAAAACTTCACCGTCTTCTCTGACTGTGGTGCCCTGTGGTGCCCTAAATTTTAGTGAGATAAGTGTCATTGATTTGTCCTTAAAAAAGCCTAAGAACCAAGTTTTTACTGAAATAATAATTTTGTACTGTAACATTGCAATGGTATTCCATATGACTTCTCTAGAAAAAAATTGCCAAAAGCCCAATAGCAACATTTTGATCCCAGTGCAAAGAAGAAAACAGTGGCAGTATCAATAAAATTTACTTTATATTTTGAAACTAAATATATACTTTTATAATATTTTGAAACAATGTGTTTTAAAATACACTCTCAAGTACTTCCTATGACATGTTTCTCAAATCTGTATGGTTTCCTTGTATCATGAGATACTAAGAAAATGAATTTCCTCTCAAATCTACCCTGGTTTATTTTTTGGAGGAAAAGCTCGAAATAGACATAGTATCTTTTTTTTTTTCCCTTCCTGATGGAATTACACTTATAAAAATAATAGGAAAGGGTCAACTTTTAAAATGAGTATCTATTAAAAGAAACAGCTAATGCACTGGTGTCTAAGCCTGTGCCACCCAGGACATTAAAAATCAAACCATGCTGTACTACTATTGTAGTCAGTGCATAAGCTTCTGCTTCCAGTGAAAGCTATGGTGAAACACATCCATATTCACTCTTGGGTTAGTTTTCTGAATTGATATTTCTGAAAAAGGCAGCAAAGAACACAACTGATGAAGCATTGCTCCTTCAAGGAGGGCATTTCAGGCCATCAGTGATCTCATAAAGCATCTATAAAAACCTGAATCTTTAGTATTACTCAAAATAATCCCTTAATAGGAAATCTGATCAGGACCTGCTTTTCCTTATGGCGTTTGTGAAATTCTGTGGTCACTGAAGACACATGTCAGTGACAGGCTACATCACCTCTGGTGTGCCATCTGAAGTTTGCCCAGGTGAATTCAATAGGGAGAGCCAGCTCCATGGCAACAAATACTAAAGAAACAGCCTGTTAGCCAGAGACCTAATTCTACAAAGATACATGGAGCATATTCTAGCACAACAGGAAGAAAAATACATTTCAGAGAGTGATAATGAGCAAAGCCTTAAAAAATTTCCTCCTGAAGAAAAGAAGCATATCATGGTCTCTGGTAATCAACCATAAAGGATTTTTCCTGGGAGCAAAATATATTCAGGACGAGATTTTACAGCCTTTGTTTGGACAATATTCAAATAAATTTCACACAGTTGTTTTGTTTCCTTTCTTTTTTTTTTTCCTGGTATAATCAGTGTGACTCTGTTTATACACTCAAAGCTCATGAAGTCCTACAATTTTTCATGCTCACCTGAAGCATCAAAAAACAGAACCATTCATGTTCAGCTATTACTTAAGATCTAGTTTTCTAAGATTTGTGAATGAGCTTTATATGAAGGCACCAAAAGGACTCCTGAAAATCACTCATGGGAGTAGCTTCATTGGCTTCATAGAACCTTTCATGAGTTACAAGGTGCTCTACTTTAGTCTTGAACTGGATGCCAGAATCCCACACATGTTTTCTCACATATTTCAGTATGTCTTATAAACGCTAACGAAATTCTTACTTCATGAAAATATTCCCTAGCACTTTATACAAATTAATGCAATATTTACTGTAGCAAATACAATTGTATCTTCCAAATGCTTACCTACTATTCAACACATAGCAAAAACCCATGTTTTCATTTCTAGAGGCTGACACAAAATATTTAGAATAGGTCAAACACGCAAAAAAAGACATGACTGTGTATTAAAGTAAGTCTCTTAACAACTGAATAACACATCGGTGAATGGCTGCTTGCATAATTAATAAGGCCAATGTCATAAGAGTTAGGTATTAGTGTGAATCTCAAGGGTTTGCAGTTCGGTTCACTGTGAGGTTGTTTCTCTGAGAAAAATCTCTCTTGCATGGTCTTACAAAAAAACAATACTGTTTTATTTAGTTTTGCTATATATGTCACCCAGCATAAAGGAAACAATGACAGTAAACACAGTGAGATAGTCAGAACAGAAATTTTAGCTGTTTGTAGCCAAACCATTGTTTGTGAATCAACTCCTGAACTCCTACTGTTTTAAATCCAGTATTCTTATTTAACACAAAATTAATTCTTGGTTCTCACTTGTATATTGAGTGTAATAGTTCTCCAAACAGTAGCCATTTGGCCATCCTTTTTTTGCTGAAGCAGCAATGTCCTAAAGCAGCAAAGTGGACAGCTGAGTGTGACCCACTCAGTGATTCCAAATTCATTTGCTGTGTAGTTCCTTCTGGAAGAAATATTAATTTGTCTGCAGTGTTTGTTCAGCCACTAGTGTAAACTAAAAGGGCTTTTATTAGGAACCTTTGCCAGAGTAAGTGTACTGGATAAACTTTCTTTCTTTTTTTTCCCCTAATTAAACAAGGTTAAAGTTGTAATAAGGGCTTTTACATGTCATTTTCACCAATTAGCAATGAAAACAGACTTCACACTAAACTATCTACATGAAGATCAGGTAAAAGAAAGAAATTTCTTATATCCTTCCTGCTCTGAGATTTCAGAAACAGAAGATTAGATGCGGTTCGTAAGTGCTCCTTCGCACTGCAGACTTAGATCACTGTAGCTGAGTGTCTGCTCTGTTTTTCTTGGATTGTACATATGCCGTTGTACAACAAGCTCATAAACTCTTTTTAATTAGCATTCATGTTGCTGTTTGCCACTGCAATAAAAGTTTATTTATCACTGTCTATTATACTGTTTATGTATAATCTCTTTATGTGCATAGCTACATTCTCTGTGTTGTAAGAAAATTCACTGCTCTTCTGTATTTGCTACTGTGCTTCAATGAGAAAGGGAAAAACCAACCTTAAGAGAGGTGT